>NW_017805115.1:38267-71072 GCF_001891065.2 Hippocampus comes | reverse complement strand
CAGGGCGTGCGCCCCCCCCCCCCCCGCCCCGCGTTCTTGCCAAGTATGCCTACTCGGTTTACACGAAAGCATCGGGCACACCTTGCAATCCAATAATTATATTTCGAGATGGTTTTAGCCATTGCGCTTCACGACGCCAGCGTGCTTCGGTGAAGCGGTTCCGAGCAGGGTTTCGAGCCAAAGTGACGCTTTCAAATCCCGCTCTAAAATCAGTGTTGGAGTTGAAGTTTACGCCACATTTGCCAGCGTTTTCCTTCCTTCCTGTCGGCGTTGGTGTCCCATTATTTTTGTCCGTTTATTGTATCATTCTTTCTTAATGATGTCAAAATGTGGCATGCGTGGGAGTCGACTTTTGGCAATTCTGGCAGGGACCCTCCGCCGGCCCGTTCCCCCGCACCTCACCCGGAGCTCCACAGCGTCTCAAGTTCAAGGTGGTGTTGGCAAGCCAAGTGGAGGAGCTGTAATCTTCAAACCAGCCCACTCCTCTCATACTGACGTGTTTTGTTTTTTTAAGTCAAGAAAAACACAAGATTAGTACTTTACGGAAACGGCTCCTGCTTCGCCTGCAGCCCGATCCACCGATAACGCTTGCCAACACAGAGGAGGGGGGTGTCAATGCAACCAAACATATAAATATTAATAACCCAGGAGGAAGAGTTTGAGCTGGGGGTTGAGGAGGGGGTGGGGGAGGGTTCAGGCGGCTCTCCTGGAACTCGGCAGGAGACGAGGTGTTGTTGCGATCGTTTCACGGTAGAAACGCAATTATCCTTCATCCAAGACCGGATGCCTTGAGGGCCGCCGAGCGGGAGCGAGAGTTCACGTTCCCCGACATCAAATACGCGCTCGCTTATCAGCCGGTTGACTTTGTTCTTGGAAAACAAAAGCGTGAGTCAAGTGCCTCAATGCGGAGACAAAGACAAGCGCGTCCCTACAGGTGCTTGCACACAAAGCGGGAAAGCGACCTTGGGATGTTGCGCTCCCTCCACCGCCTTGGGCCGCATGCCCGCTCGCGCCTGGGTAGGCTCTCGCGTTCGGGTTTCGAGTAGGGAATGGCACGCCGGGTCACAGGACCGTATTTCAAGCGATCGGGTACTCACGGAGGGTGCGGAGGGAGGACATGGGGTCCTCCCTGGCAGTAGTTGGCGCTCCACTTCGGCAGTTTCACACATCGGCGAATCATTGTCTGCGCCAGAAAGAAAGGTCCTTGTTTTGTAATGGTCTCAAATGGATTGAAGGGATATTGTGCTTTCAGTTTGTGATTTCAAGTCGGGCGGAGGCTTTCCAATTGGGGTTCAAAGCTTGGCTTCGGCTTTCAAGTCCAAGGTTAGAGCTTTGAATTGTGGTTTCAGGTCAGGTTTTGCCTTGCAAATGAGTGTTTACATCTTGCTTCGGGTTTATAGCTTTTATCTGCAATTTGAAGACAGGGTCAAGGTTTCCAATTCGGATTTCAAGCCTGGGTTTAGGTCTTCAAATCAGGGCCTGAAATTGGGGTTTCAAGCTTTAGCATTGGTGGCTTGAAGCTAAGATGTGGGTTCCAAATTCAGGTTCCAAGTCCACATTTAATTTTGCCATTTGGGTTTTGAAGCCTGGCTTTCGGCTTTCGAGGCTGGGTTAGCGTTTCCAACGAGTGTTTGAAGCAACGATCCGGAATCCGACGTCCGCTTCCAAGCATACGCGAGGGTGTCAAATGTTCACTTTCATTAAAGGGGGACTTTCCTGCAAAGCTTTGGATGAAATTCATGTTCAATCAACCAACTGATGCGGGTTCCTGACTCGACTCCCTCGGGTGCCATTGCGACTGAATGGAGGGGAACAATTCCAGGCAAACAACATTCTGTGTGTGTGTGTGTGTGTGTGTGTGTGTGTGTGTGTGTGTGTGTGCTATGCACACCAGGCCATCCTTTAAACCATTGGGGTTCATCCATAGATAAAGCAAACAAAGAGGGGGGGGGAAGAGCAAGGGGGGCAACTAATTACCTCCCAAGTCCTGCACGGAAGGCATGGAAACCCGCCTCCTACCTTCTCCGCGTCTCGTGTGGAGTGCCTCCATTTGCATTCACATCACACCAAAGTCCCCCTCTCGAGCCCGCGATAATTGGCTTGAAAGCTTCCCGTCTCCCCGTCGGAAATCAAGACGAGGGGCATATCTCCGCCGAGAGGCTAAAAAGGGCAGGGCGACCAGTTATCCAGCCCCCCCCCCCCATCCTCCTTGTAATCCTGCCGACAAGCACCCCTTCGGAATGTGCACGAGGACCTGTGGCCGCCCCTTCATCGAGCGTCTTCAAACATCCCCCGTCAAGCGCGAGGCCCTCGTCGTCCGTCAGAGGCGCAATGGGGAATTCCCAAAGTGGCATTCCCGGGATTAGAGGGGGAGGCGAGGGAGGGGGTTGTGATTGAGAGCAGGCGGCGGGGAGCAGGTCAGGGTGACCCTCGCTCACTGGGACTATGGATTCCTTAAATCTGCATCTTAACCTGGTTTAGGCTTGCAAATTAGAGATTTGGATAAGAGTTAAGGTTTCAAGTTAAACTTTTGAAGCCAAGGTTAAGATTTTAAGCAAGAGGTGCGCTTCAAAGTAAAATTCCAAGTAGGGATGGGCGAGGACCGGTTCCGGGTATCGGGCCGATACCAGGCTTGCTTTAAGGTATCGGGTTTTCGTAGGGGCTGTTGATACGAGTCACAGATGCCTAAAATCAGAAATCTGACATTGTGTCAGTCCTCCTTGGCAGTAGTTGGCGCTCTACCGCGACAGTCTGACGAATCATTGTCTGTGTCGGAAATAAAAGTCTTTTGGTCACAATATTTGTCATTGGAATGGAGTCTTATACTGCATATTCAAAGTACTAGAGGGTACTCGGTATCTGTGAGTACTCAGAGCGAATACCGGTATTCGTGTTTCATGGCAGGTTTACGGTTTCAAATGAGAGTTTTGACTCAATGCTAGCATTTCAAATTCGTGTTGCAAGCCCAATTAAACGCTCCAAACAAGAGCGAGGCTTTCAAGTTACGGTTTTGAGACCAAATGTGGGTATTAAATCTAAGAGCCTCGTGGATATTGTCATTCATCCAGGTCATTTCTTCCTTTGCGTTGACTCATTCGCAACTGAAGTGCTCCCTGAACAGGGAGTAAGGTTTTCAGTTCAGGAGGTAGGATGCCCGTTAGGTCCGATTAGCTTTCCCGCAGCTTTTCGAATCAAATTCATCCGTTGTTTGTTCCCATGACCCGGATGACTTGGGTTTCAGCCTATGTTACACATTAGAATTTCAAATTCAGGCTTCAAGTCAGGTTTAGGGTTGGAAATTTGGCTTCAATTCAGCATGACCCAAAGATTGACAACTCTAATATTCAACTTGATACGATTACTCTCTGATATTGTTAGTAAAGGTAACGAAATCGATTCCGATGACCTGCTACCAGAGAAATCGAGCAATTCAGAAAATTATGATGATGCAAAGTCATACTGGTGTTGGCGCACCCGCAGTGAAGGAGGCTGGGTGAGCAGAGGCTCATTTGCCCCCTTGAAATATTCGACTTTCCACACCGCTGAAAATTGTTTTGTTTTGTTTTTTCCCGTCCCTTCCTTTTAGTGCTGCGCGACGACTTCCGGCAGAACCCGACCGACGTGGTGGTGGCGGCGGGCGAGCCGGCCATCTTGGAGTGCGTTCCTCCCCGAGGTCACCCGGAGCCCACCATCTACTGGAAGAAGGACAAAGTGCGCATCGAGGACAAAGACGACAGAGTCACGGTTGGTGCCCAACGCCAACCTCCTCAATCAAATCCCTGACCTCAAAAGACTCAAACGAGCATTGTTGTTTCAGATCCGCGGAGGGAAGCTGATGATCTCCAACACGAAGAAAAGCGACGCCGGCATGTACATTTGTGTGGGCACAAACATGGTGGGAGAACGGGACAGCGAGACGGCACAAGTCACCGTGTTTGGTAAGCTTGATTTCCACCCGTCTTTCTCTCTGCGCGTACGTTTTTGATGTACCGTCGACAAAAACATGACAGATGTCAGGAAGGCTAAGCGGCAAACACCCGCATGCGTGTTTTTCGGCATTTGCAGAGCGACCGACCTTCCTCCGCCGGCCCATCAACCAGGTGGTGCTGGAGGATGAGACGGTGGAGTTCCGCTGCCAGGTGACCGGAGACCCCCAGCCCAACGTTCGCTGGCGGAAGGATGACGTGGACGTCCCTCGTGGGAGGTAAGAGCTTCGAAATCAAGCAGCCACAGGAAGCGCAAGTCGGGTGAAAATAGCGCTCCTCCCACTTTTGTTAGCCTCTGCAGAAAGCAGTTTGCGGCTCATTTGAAAGAATTTCCCAATAGCAATCGATCAAAGCGCTGCAATTTGATCCAAGTTGCCGCTCGGAACTACAACGGCCGACTTCCTGTTCCATATTTGGCATGGGTCCTTCAGCGTATTCTATGCGTTCATTTTCACACGCGTACTTGCGAGCTAAAGTTCGGTGGTGGGAGTCCCTGCACCTAAATGGCAAAGGGCAGCGTCAGTGTCACAAGTGGACTGAAACAGGGATTGCCTCACGTGGTGATTGCATCACCCTCAAGGCTAAAGCGTGGGCGGTGTGTTTGCATCTGATAAGGGTTGTTTTTTTTTTTTTTTTTTGTGGGTTCACTCACTGTCTGCCAGGCCTTTTTTTTTTTTAACGCATCATGCCAAAGTAAACAAGCACGGAAAAAAATTGTACACCAGTTGATGAAAGGCATTTGGCTCTGGAAACGAGTCCAGAGAGAACGATGAGAGGGTTTTTTTTCTTGCAGGAAAAAAAAAAAAAGACAAAACCACATAAAACAATCATACCAGTCAATTGCAATAGAGTGAAACCTCAACTCAACTGTATTTATAGAGCACTTTAAAACAACCATTGCTGTCTACAAAGTGCTGTACATTAAGCAAATTTCATACGTACAACAATAAACAATAAAACAATAAATTAAAAAAAGAACGTGATCCATTGCGGACTTCTGTAGGAAGTCAGCGAGGTTAAAATAATTTTTTTCCAGTTCTCTGGCTGTTGCCGTCATGATACTTTTTGACTGCATTCAAAATAATTTTAAAAAAAATTAAACTACCAAGGTTATATAGCAGTTAGGGGGAAAAAAACAAAAATTGGAAAAAAAAATCATTAATGAAATAAAAATCTCCCCCCCGACCCCCTACAAAGTAAACCGAACTGAAACTTCATCTTGAGTTTATAAAAGTAACTTTTCAGGGGATTTATTTAGATATTTCTGTACACCAGGCCCTGTAGAAACAAGGTCCTCTTTTTTTTTGGGAGGATTGTCGTTCACTACACAATCTCATCTCACAAAATGTCCTTTAAAGCATTTCTTTGCAGAAAATAGAAATGATCAAAAAAACGCCAATGTTTATACTTTTTTTTTTTTTTTTTTTAAAGAACACTAGAAAGGAATAATTTCCTCTTGGTTTGCGCTTTACTGGAAAAATGTGGCGCCGCCATTCAAAAACTAAAGAGGACACACTGCTTCATTTCTTTGCCGTTCAAATCTTTGTGAAGGAGGCAAGCTGGAGCCTCAGCTGAGTAAACAAAAGCGTTCATGTTCTCCGCCGCTGGATGTCATCGCAACGTTCTCCTTTCACGACCACCGTCTCCATTGGAAGACATTTGTAATTTTTTTTTTTTTTTTTTTTTGGGGAAGGGGGAGGGGTTGGGGGAAATATGATAACGGGCCAGTTGCTGCAATATAATCAGAAGCCCACAGAGGATTGCAGGCACGCACGCATGCAGAAACAATTAAAAACGGCAATCTGCCACACGTCGGGGAAAAGATCCATAAACGGCAAATGAAGTTGTCAAGTCATAACAGATGCTTTATTTTAACGGCCGGCTGATCTTATATCTTCCTCGCCGGATGCGAGGTCTATTATGGGATGGCGGCGAACAAAATCGGGAGGGATAACGCTGCGCCTGCAATATTAAAAAAAAAAACACTGCTCATGTGATAAGATGGCCCGTCTTTTTGGTTCTAATTGCACGTCCGTATGAGATGAGATTTGGATCTGGAGGAGAATCGTCGAGCGGCTTTACCGCGGCCCGCGTCTCAAGGCGCTGCGAGATGTCGATGTGGCTTTTAATAGGCTTCACGCTCACCCTATTTTGGCAGCAATTGCTGACAAACGACGGCATTCGATTTGCTCTGCATTAGCTATCAAACCCATCAGAACTGCTCCAATGTCACAGATGAGTGGGCCACTAGTTTTTGTTCATTTACTTCTTTTTTTCATTTCCCCCAAAAGTAACATCTGCTTAGACCACGCCTTCGTGGCCAGAGCAGGATAGACAACCGGTCTAATGTGACATATTTCATCCATAAATTTGTGAGCACCGGGCATCAAACCATTTTGAGTCATTGTAATATCAGTCTTTCTCATATCATACCCCTGGGTGGCACAGCTATTGTGCGGGGGGTGTCCCAAGTGCCCACTTCACAGCGCAGATGTGCATCCACTTGGGCGAGACTCTAAGGTGTGATTTATGCGCCACATTTAACGAGAATGACAGGAGCCACTTTGGTTAGCCATCATTGAAATCCGCTGTGGCCATTCCCACAGCGGCGCAGCCCTCCCTCTCCCACTTGTTTGCAAAACTCTCGACTCAGGTCTCACCCACGCCTTTGTGCAAAGATAGGCCACATTTTACGACATTCACCAACATCGAGCCCTAATCGCTGACACGATGTAGGAAGTGCCGCAGCCACCGGTGAAAATGCTTGTATTGTCTTCACGGGCCGTGAGGAGAGTTTTGCATTTGAAAACTTGATCGGGGACTTTATCCCAGTCCCACCTCCGCGCACCGCCGTCAGAAAAGCGCTTCTCTCGTCTTGGCACTCGTTGACATTCCGGCAATGACGTGTTGGATGATTGTCGACTTTGCTCCCAGGGCGCGTGTGCGTCTGCGCCCGCTCGGGAACGGCGGAAAAGAAGAGCCAAGTTGGCTGTGCTCTGCAGTGGCATTCCGGCTCTAATGGAAAACAGAGTTGTAGGCCAATAAAGAGCTACTGTTCCCTTGTTGTGTCTGCTTGCGTGCGGCCACAGTCAGCTCGCAGGGATTCCGATTCCAATTTGGAAGATAACGACAACGTTTGGCTTTGATCTTCGGAGGCGAAAACAACGCAAAGCCCAAGCGCAAATGAGCAGATCATGGTCAAAAGCTTTTCATTTCAATTTAGTGGGCGAATGAAAGCGCGAGACACGGTTCTCGTTCCGCAAATAAGAACGAGGTAGCGTCGCATTCGCGCCTGAGAGGTTGTTGGCAAATTGTTTCGCAAGATGCCGCTTTCTGCTCTCTACAATACTTCCACTGTATGATCTCCTCTGTCTGAAACAAAGCATTCAAATAACCATTATGGCTTCTTAAGTACCTGCGCGGAGAGAGGTGGAGCTGACAGTCAGCGAGCAGGAATGCGGCCTTTGAAAGAGAAATGTCACGCAAAAAAAAAAAAAAAAACCCACACATTCCAGGGATTGGCGGCACAGGCTTAGCTTCTGTTGGCATGCGGCCGACAGGATCGCGGCGTGCCGTGTAAGTGCATCGTATAGGTACGACTGCACGTATGGCTTTTCCAGCTCCGGGGGTGGAGGGGGGGCCGGTGGGGGTAATGGACCGCGGTGACAATGTTCCGGCAAGTATGGCCGCAAACTCCGCCTTCCCGCCAGATGCAATTGTCTAAAGAATCACCGGCGGTAAACAACTTGACTTTGCGACTTTGAAAAAAAAAATGCCCTCCATCACTGTTTTATTGACTACGTGGAATGAAATCCCACTCCCATCAGCCAAAAGCAACAACGCACAATAGAACGTACTCTCTTGTGCCGCGTAACTTGTGAAAACACACACGCGTTATTGAGATTCATAGCATCGTAAATCCAAATAAAGCTTTTGTGAGTTCGAAAGGGGAATGAAAACTCGTTTCCGTACAATTATGTACACTTCGGGTCGGTACGCTTGATATTTTTGGTGGCTTGTTATCGGGTCGGAAATGAAGTCCCTTTGTGCGTGCCTGGAGAAAAAAAAAAAGACTGAAGGCGCAAATCCACAAAGCAGTCCAGTGAAGCCATTTTTTTCCGCCCTCTTTGTAAAGAGTTCCAATTTGCAGTGTCGGAGTACACTTTGGTTGACTGGTTGGTGCATGTTAGAGGATGTCTCCTCAAAATAGGGTTTGCTTCAGCTGCTATGTCATTTTGGAGTGGATTATTTTTCTTTTTTTTTTTTTTACAAAGGGCCATATTGAGTTCTTGCTCACCAGTTGCCGTATGCCCTCGTGCAATTTGATAGGGCTTATAGAATTGACGAGTTGGTAGAATGGCTGCCTTTTTCCGTTTACAGTCACCAGTTGCCGTATGCCCTCGTGCAATTTGATAGGCTTATAGAATTGACTCGTTGGTAGAATGGCTGCCTTTTTCCGTTTACAGAATATCTTAAAAAAAAACGAGTAAGTGGTACATGTTTTTTTTTTTTCCATTTCCATTCCAAAGTTCCCAAAATAGGCACTGAAGTCTGTCCCAATTTGCAGCACGCCTTCTTTGGGGTTGTGCTTGCAGTCGTACATTTGCTTGAGTTTATTCAAATAATCATAATGTATATTTCAAAAGAACATCAAAGACGCGTGACAGTTTGAGAAAAAGTAATCAAAACACAAACATACATTCATCAACAAAACAGAACAGTTTTTCACATCCTGATTACTTGACTTTGGAGTCAGCCAATCCTCCATCACACGTCTCCAGTTGGTCCAGAATGCCGCTGCTCGCCTCTTGACTGCCACTCGTAAGAGGGAGCACAGAACTCCTACGCTGGCATCCCCTTCAGTCGCCCATTTACGGATTTGTTTTCAAATCCGTAAATGGCCTCGCCCCACATTACTTCTCGGCGCTCCTCCGCCCACACACACAAACACACACACACACAATTAAATCCCCAGATGAAGGCGTTTTCAACCCTGACGCCGGGGGCCAAATTGACCTGTTTTTAAGTTTAGGAATATGAAAAAAAAAATGGCTGTTAAAAGCCTGACATCTCCATCGTCAAGGGTTTCTGGAAGACAAGAATGTCCCATTTTTGACAGAAGAAGAAACACTTGACTGCACCACGTCGCTATCATCTGCCCGCCCACGCAACAAGCGAACCCTGGCACTCGCGGGAAACGCACGCAGTGCTTTTCGTTGACTTGATTCTGTTCACTTTGTCCCTTTTGTGCGCATCTCAGTTCAGTTATTATTCCGAATGAAAGACGGGCGACATTTGCCAAGCCGGCAGCGCGACCAACCCCCTTCCACCCACTTTGCCGCACGCTTATCCTGTCAACAGCGTTGACAATGCACGCGTATTTAATTACGACGGGCGAATTGAAAGCACTTTTGCCTTTTGTGCGCTTCCTCCACGCATTCAGTCAGACCTTGACCGCCGTTGGCTTTATGAAGATGCACCACGCGCTCTCTGTGGGGAAAAGAAAACAAGAGGAAAAAAAAACAAACAAACACTTGATGAATATACGAGCGAACGTCATTGAATAATTGATCAACCGCCTCGCGATCTCCATTCGTCACAATGAGCAGGAGGCCATCGGCGGACTTTGCATGTCCTGTTTTTGTTTTGGAGAGCTGACATTGCATCCGTTGATCCCGACAGGTACGAAATCAAGTACGACAAGGACGACTACGTGCTGAGGGTGAAGAGGGCGTCGGTGAACGACGAAGGCACCTTCAGCTGCGTGGCGGAAAACCGCGTGGGCAAGCTGGAGGCCTCCGCCACCCTCGTCGTCCGAGGTAACCGAATGTCATTGGCGTCCAAGGCCTCGACTTGGTTTGAATCCCCGAGCTGATTTCTCCCATGAAGAAATGATTTCACTTCTACACGAACTCAAACCAGGATCGTGTACATTTGTCGGCCGTTCACCTTCTCGGGTTTTTATGTTGGTTCCACCCCTAACTTGTCTCAACGGCGCCTTCGCAGGGCAAAACCCAAATGTCAAGGTTTGCATTGACTGCTGACGCCCGCAAGCCCGCAAAGATGGCGGCATTTTCTGAATCATTTGAATTGTTTACATTTCCGAAGTGCCCCACTTTGCCCCTCCCTCCTTCCTCTTCTCCAGTTGTCGTCGCCTTCGCAATCTTCCAGTCGCCGGCGAAGCCATTTCACAGTTTACTGGCGCACGCCGCCACTGCCTCACCTGGGAGTTTGCGGGGTTAATAAAAAGGTCCTAACCATAATTTCCCGCCATTGTCAGCACTCCCGCCGCCATTAAAGCCGACGTGTTGGGAGGTCCCCACGGGGGGAGGGGGGGGAGCGCTTAAAGGCGGCACGAGGATGATGCAGGGGTGCTGCACAGTTCTTCTGCAGGCCTGGTTCCTGGGAATCTTGGGATTTGAAATTGAAAGAGCATTTTTGCACCATTGCCTGGCTTTTTGCAAACCACACGTAGCATTGTAGCATTCATCGGCGTAGACAGAGAGGGTCCAGCGGCTGGCAGCTTGGGTCGCCAGAGGCCGCTTTCGGCAGACGATTCAACCCATCAAAGCTCTGTACACTGAACCCCTTCGTGAAAATATGTGAATAAGTGAAACTTATAATCACCTTTTCATGCCACAAGCTACATCATCGAAGTGAGTAAATCATGCCATCACTTCAACATAGTTCCTGGACACCAAGGTGCCTGAAGAGAAATCGGTGTAAAACATATATACATAGAGAGAGAGAGAGATTTTTAATCAGCCATGGGTAAATAGCTAAGGAGAGCTTCCTATTAATAAAAAAAAACAAAAAAACAAACAAAAACATCAGCCAAGAAGTAAATTCACAAATGGCAAAGCGTGAATTTGCGGGATTCACTGTGGTAGATTAGCTCTGTACACTGAACCCCTTCGTGAAAATATGTGAATAAGTGAAACTTATAATCACCTTTTCATGCCACAAGCTACATCATCGAAGTGACTATATCATGCCATCACTTCAACATAGTTCCTGGACACCAAGGTGCCTGAAGAGAAATCGGTGTAAAACATGGGTAAATAGCAAAGGATAGCTAACAATTAAAAAACAAACAAACAAAAACATCAGCCAAGAAGTAAATTCACAAATGCCAAAGTGTGAATTTGCGGGGGTTAACTGAAGTAGATAGTGAATACAAATTGGACCTTCGCTGTCTTGCTTGGTTTCAACATGTCATTCATTCTGACTTTGATTTCTTTTTTTTTTTTTTCCTTTTTTGTATGTTTCTCTTCTATTTTTGCTGAACGTTTGTGTTTTCTTTCTTTTTTTTTCTTGTGTGTGTGTGTGTTCACCCCTCCATTGTCGTGTCTCCAGATGGCCGCGTCGGTAAGTAAGCATTCTTCTGATTTGACTCCATCCCGCATGCCCTCTTTGCAACCCAGTGCACTTTACTTTGAACACTTTTCCCCATGCCAGAGGACCATTTGCATTTCTATCCCATTAGATGTGATTTTCACCCCTTAGGAAATAAACAGAAGTCGCAGTTCAACCTTTGAACTTGTGTTTCCTGTCTGTCTGTCTGTCCTTCCCTCCACTCCGAAGGATATGACTCGTCATGAATTAAATATGGACACCGCACCGATCGTTTTTTTTTTTTTCTGGGTACGGTGACAGGATGCAGAATCTCCCGTGTCATTAATGTGTTCCGAATCAAAACAGTCTCAGCTTTCCCTCAGCCGAGCTGTGAAACGATCACGCGCTAACAACGAGCCCCTTCGATCGACCGCTTGTTCCAGCCCGGGCACAAAGCAGTCAAAAACAAGACCGTCCTCATAAAGGAGTGTAAGGACGGCCGTTGTCAACACTGAGGTCCATGCAGGCGTTTCGTTTGTGTTGATTTGAACGAACCGTGCACAGCAAAGAATTGGTCAGAAGCTAAGGAAGCTATGCTAATCCCGACGCCGTTTGCGCTAAATGCTAGCGGAGCTAATTATGACACCTCGTCCTGTGTCGCAAACCACGGGAATTTAACTTACACAGCATAAGAAGTATCCTGGCTGTTTCATCAAGATCAAATCATGTCCTTTAGTAATAACAAACCAGTTGAGCATAAACAGGATTTCAAAGTTGCTAGTTTACGGTGAGTGTAGCACGTCAAAGTGTCCTGGCTGCGCCGACAACATCAAAGACCACTCCAACATGTCATCTTGGGACGTTTACGCTCTTCTACTTCTCAGACGTCGAGTGTCCCGTCAACATAATTACAAAGTTGTTCGCGTGTGTTCCAAATATGACATACTGTGACTTTCAATGAACACTAGCTTTTTGTTCGCAAACCATCATCGATAGAAATAGGACAAATCATGAAACATAAGATACAGTATGTAAATACTATTAAATTGAGCGCCGACCTGCTATGAAGATGGCTTCAAAAAAATAAAAAAAGAGAGAGAGAGAGATCGTGAGAAAGGACAAGACGGCTGGTGGCAGTTTTTTATTTATTTTTTTTAATGTGTTTATGGATGCAGTGTGTGGGATGGCGGAAGGCGAGGGAGGCAGCTGAGTCCTCGCCAGAGCGTGATTTAGGAGCTCAGTATCAGTCCCGGGCTTTGAGAGCCACAAGATATCCACGCTGCATAAGGCCAAGCGAGAAGGCTGTAAATCTGCGGCCATCTGTACCCTTCCCAACTGTGTGTATCTTGCACAAATGCAACACACGCACAGATACACGCGCCGACGGAGGGATTACACGCAAAAAGCAGCCAAATGGGACCGAGTTGGGCCTTACTGGAACCAGCTGGCTTGTCAAACTTGAGAAGTCATAAGAAGAAATGGGGAAGGGGACACGATGTTGCAGCGCACCCAAGGTCTCCTAAATCTACTTCTCATCGCAATGTACACAATCCAGTCGGATGTTGAGAAGCACCAGGAGTGGAACAAATGAATCATTTTCATGCGAGTAGTCAGTTGTGCGATAAATGAAAGAGTTTTCCAATGAACACAGCAGTCGGATGTCTGGAAGAATTCTGGACCGAATGAGGATTCCAAAAGCGTTGACAGCGAGGTTTTGATCAAAAAGAGATTTATGAACAAAAAACGCAAGACCGACAAAGTGCAACAAAGGACGCTGGGAGCAAAGAACCGGGCAAAGGTGAGATCAAACCAAAGGCGCTTGCAAAAGGTCAGGAACGAGATCAACGTAAATTGCTTGTCAGCCCAAAGGACAACAGAATCCAATCCACACAAACTTAGAATACAGAACAAGGAATACTTATGAGAACAAAAATACGATGAAACAACGAGGCAAAACGTCTAGAAAATGAAACACTTGGAAACAGAGTTGTGAGCAAGGCTGATAATCTGACAGCCGAAGTCAGCGTGGCCTGGCTTTCACTAACGAGGCCAGATTCAACGATGGAGACGAGTGCCACAGTAACAGACACTGAAATAGCAGCGTCGATCGGGAAGCGCTACATCACTTAGAGCGACAGTAACAAATATTTTCAAATGTATATCAGCTTCTTCGGAAATCACAATGTCCCCTCACTTTTGATCGATTCAGAGAGCAGGCCCAGGGACTACTCTGGAGGTCCGCGGTTGCGACCTGGTGCCCCCGGGCCACGCGTCGGCGACCACTGGTCGACGGACTGGCACGTTCGGCTTGAGAGAGAGGCCGTTGGATTTTCGAGCAGGGCGTCTCATCTCCCCTCTTGTTTACTTTCAAAGCGCCTCCGTCGAGTTGTCAGTGGCGAGACGTCTCACTCGGGCTCGATTGGCGATGCGTTACGACGATTCGAGCGGCTGTCAGACGAAGCCCGCGAGTATCGACCGTGCCGGGCTTTTCGCCGTTCGACTTCAAAGTTTGACGCTTGACATGTCAGATGCGAGGGCCGGCGAGCATTTCCTTCAAATTCCTTTTTCGCCAACTCGGACTGTGCCCCCCTTTCGGCACCTGTTTGTTTCTCAGGTGTCAGTGGTGTTTTCTTCCTGATTGTCAATGTGACTGCCATTCATTCTTTGGATGAATGGCCAGCGTGGTTGCCATGGCAACGGTAGCCGGTGTTCAAAGCAAAACCCGGAGATCAGGCCGCATGGATTTTGGTTTGACCGGTTTGGTTGACCGTTCGCCTTTGCTTGAAATCCCGCAGTAACCCGCCACACTGATGTTTGACTTCACTCGGCTCCGCCTTTCCTCACGCTGACATTGCGGTTTTGAATTTCAGCCGCCCCGCAATTTGTCATCCGTCCGAGGGACCAGATCGTGGCCCAGGGACGCACCGCCACCTTTCCGTGCGAGACCAAAGGCAACCCTCAACCTGCGGTATTTTGGCAGAAGGAAGGAAGTCAGGTAAGAGCACCGCACCTCACACAACACCACCGAGCGGTCGTCCAGTTCAGTTAACCGCCGGTAGATTTCAGATCAGGTCAACACCAGTCCTGCTGTCGGTGGCATAGACGGTTTGCCCCGAGAAACGTGGTCCTTCGATGGGGTGGAACCGACTAAATCGTACGCCACGATGAGGAAACACTTGGATTGTCTCTCCCTGCCCTCGCAAATGCACACATCTTCACGGTTCACTATCTGTCATCGGGATCTTTCCTGCAAATGCACCTTTTTCCGCCGGCATGCCTGGCGGAGCTCGGATCGCTTTTTCCCCCCCGTGACCCGCCGTACTGATAAGAACGATCCCATCTCTCACTGGAGCAGTTAAGCCATTCAAATAGCTCGCAACACTTCACAACAGCACCAATTAGGAGCCAGTCGGGGCTTGCCGATGAGCCCGGTGATATGATTCAGCCGTGGCGACGCTTCAAACACACAAATTCACACGCTCGAGTGTAGCCTCCGGGCCGTCAAAGTATTCCTCAGAAGAAGTGCGTGTCGTCACTAGTCGGCGCGATGTTTACCGCTAAACCCCGACATTGACTCACGAGCAAATGAATATTTTTTGCGGGGGGGAAGTGGGGGGGGGGGGGTCTCGCTGCTGCCGTTGAACTTTGGGGGAGGCGGGCGAGTTCCGCCGAGGTGCGATGCTAATTATTGACAGCCAAACCCAGCGTAATTAATTCAAGTAGGTGACAGAAAAGAATGTTTCTTTCCCACCTTCTCCCTCACGACGATAACGAAGTGTTGAACGCTCACGTGCGACGGACGTACTAATTTGTTCAATGTATCATTTCACTCGTTGATTTGTTCCATTCAAGTGGTTTGCACTAATTACATCTCATGTGTTTGCTCTGCACCAGTGAAGAAGCCTGGAGGCACATCACGAATCTGTTACCTTACAACGGCACTTCGTTGTAACCATTTCCAAGAAAATGGCCGCCAACTACCATGTATAATGCCAAGCATTTTTTCTCTCACAAGTCAAATCAGTTCTCGGGTGTGTTTTCCCATGTGGAGGAAGCACTTCTTCACCAAGCCGCCCAGTAACACTTGTATCAGTGCATTTTCCATACGGGGCCGACACGTCACCCAACACAAATACTCCCAGTCCCCAATCGGCAAGCGAGCCGGTCATTATCAGAAGCTGATGCTGATAACGTGTCCTTCCAACAATGGAGTCCTGTGTAGCGTTTGGCTGTTTCCATGCTTGCGAATGACAGATCTTTTTCCAACCTCGTTGCCGAGTGACGGGCCAAGAAACTCCCGTGCGCTGGTGCAAATTTGACAGAAATAGACAGAAAAGACCATTGCTATTCAATTCTTGGTGTTTTCGGGTGGATTCCGTTGACTAATTGGGCCCTTTGTCTGTCTTGCCGCAGAATTTGCTGTTCCCCAACCAGCCGCAGCAGCCCAACGGCCGCTTCTCGGTCTCGCCCGGCGGCGCCCTCACCATCGCTTCGGTGCAACGGGCCGATGCCGGCTACTACATCTGCCAGGCGCTGACCGTCGCCGGCAGTATCCTGGCCAAGGCGCAGCTGGAAGTCACCGACGGTAAAGCTCCGTTTCACTCCAATTTCCATCCCCGTGGCAACGTTAAGAAGTCCCCCAACATTACGAATGAAATAGAAAGTATCGTGTTGAAAAACGAGGCTGTGTGGATAAGCAAAACGGTTCATATTCTTCCTCTTGGTGGCTTGGCAATTTGTTGCTAGGCAGGGTTTGTGAAGCCCTGAAACCCAATAATAATTCTCTGCCGGCCGCGCCCGCACTTGAAGGATTCGGTCGCTTATCGGGCTTTATTTGCAGTTCAACCATTGCTTTGTATGAAGTGTCAAATACATATTGGAAGAAATATACAGGTGGCACCGTCTGGAGGATATTCACTGGTGATAATTCGTGAAAACGTTGATAGCGTGATATGGATGAATTTGAAATTTGATTGGTTGAAGAAACGGTCGTATTTGAATTGGTGAGCACGACCGATTCCGAAGGCGCAGACAGTGCAATACAATATCTGGCGCTTTCACAACACCCGCGGCTGGAACCAAAGCGCTTTCCAGAATAGCGCATACGGGCTCAAGTCTGATTGGGGCAAAAGATAAAAAAGTAAACACCCACATGGGGTATTTAAAGTAAGGCTGCGTCTATTGAATATTTTGGGTATTCAGATATTCAATTCGTCGCCGATGGTTTGGTGGTGCGCTCGCTGGACTTGTGTGTGATTGGTTCCCACTCAATGACGCTGTCTGTGCGTGTGGTTGTGAATTTGCGACTGACCGGCGACCAGTTTAAGGTGTAGTCTGTCTTCTGCCCCAAGTCAGCAGGGATTGGCTTCAGCAACTTCCCCGCGACCCTTGTTCAGGATAAGCGCTGTTGAAAATGGAGGGTTGGATGGATGTTCAACTCCCAAGTTCAATCGAATAATCGAGTAAATGTCGGGATGTAAACTGTCAACGTAGGTCAGCGCTTCTGGTAGCGTACTGTTACAAGTCGGAGTGCAATGTCTGTCATTTTCACACCTCAAAGAGGAACGAAAGCATCGCCCTTGAGTTCAAGTTTAACGATCGGTTGCTTGAGAGGCTCTCTGATTGAGTGACTGCCAACGCGAGAGAGACGACCGTCCTCCCGCCTGGACGGGAACTTAGAATGAACATCCGCGCCGACACGGTAGGAGAGGAAGAACGGGCTGTACAGGTGGGAGGGGGGAGGTCAGGGCCACACCTGCTGTAGCCGCGGCGGCCGCTGCGTGATTTACCGATGGCATGTCCACCGGGTTCAAGGAGACCCGTAATGAGAAATTCCTGATCCGGAAATCCAAGGCCCCGCGGTCCGGCTTCCCGCATTCCGTCAGCACATCCATCAGACTCGGAATGTGGCCCCGGGTTCCCAGAACGCATCCTCATCCGAGCCGTTTGCCGTTCTTACGCAGCCTCGGTGTCAGCCTGGTGGTCTTTCGGAACACTAAAGGGAGTGTCTGGAAAAGAAGCAGCTGCGTCTCGCCGCCTTTGTCTGATTTACATCTTGCAATAATTTCGTACCTCTCCCCCAGGCCGGCCGAGCGGCACGACAAAATGCAGCTGAACTGGATAATCGTGAGCAAATTGCGGTCGGTAACTCACCTGCAACCCGGCAATTGAACCGCACTCACTGTAGGAGGACTCACTGCCACGATAAAATGGCGGGAAAGAGCATTTGGGGCGCCACATACTGCCTATCATTTTCGAGAATCGTGGTGTGATTGTCAAAGAGAGGTCAAGGGCAAAAGTCAGGCAGACATATTTGATCGGCTGTTGGCCTAAAAGATCCGTTCACATTCATAGATTGCACGCGCCCGATGTGTTGCTTTTTCACAATCTGAAAACCAATCTTGTCATTGCACCAAAGGGTGCAACCAAATGGAATAGACACGACCGTATTTGGTGTGTGATTTTCGGTGCACTAAAACGGATTAATGGCATTTCTATTCAGTTCAGTGTGGAAGTTGCTTTGAAATACACGTGCGGCTTTGCTCGGTGTGCGGCGGGCCTTTAAAGCTGCAGTCGAGTTGGAACCATTCCCATAAGTGGGAAGCCTTTTTGCTCTGGTGTTAAAAGGGAAGGCTGTGAGAACGTGTTGAAAGGTTACGGAGGTAGTAGGCTGGCTAATTATCACCCGCAGTTCCGGTGTCATTAATCCACAGTGTCTAATTAATGTGGCTTCTGCGATGATTTGCCGTGGGGGCGGGACTCGGCATTGTTCAGATCCAGTGCGCCGCCGTTCACCCCTGAGTTCACCCTCTGACACGCCCACTCTTTCAAAGAAGGAATCCCGCCACCCCACCAACACAAGCCACGAAAACGATCCGGTACCCGTGGAAGCTGCTTGCATTTGCATCTTTTCTCAAGAAAAATAACGCGATGCTCGGTTCCGGCGTCCGTTCATGGTGCGGTTTCTCCTGTCGCAGTCCTGTCGGACAGACCGCCGCCCATCATCCGCCAGGGGCCCTCCAACCAGACGTTGGGCGTGGACGGCGTGGCCCTGCTCAAGTGCCAGGCGTCGGGGGACCCCATCCCTTCGGTCAGCTGGCTCAAGGACGGCGTTAGTCTGCTGGGGAAAGACCCCCGCATGTCCCTGCAGGAATTAGGCAGCCTGCAGATCACCAACGTCAAGGTACGAAGACCCTTTCTCAATATCGACTGTATCTCTCAGAGAGAGAGAGTGCTAACTAACAAAATCAAAACTGATAAAACTGAAAGAGGTGTAACACCATGTGCATTTACTTTGTATACACACACACAAAACACAGCATCAAGTGGGTTGACAGGAGGACATCTTGAAGAGATGAATAGGCTGCATTGATTTTTGGCCTTAATAGTTTGATGGGATTACTGAGTGGAGCGACAGCTCAAACAGGACCGGCCACTGCGGGCTTGGATGGCCTCCAGCCGGAGTCCCCGCGAAGCACATGTATGCGTTTCTGCACCACACACACACACACACACTCCCCCCCCCTCCCCACGCACACACACACACACACACACACACACACACACGCACACACACACACACACACACACACACACACACACACACTTTTCAAGTAGATTAAATGTAAAGCCCGCACCTTCCTTTCCCCACTCTGAAGCCTCGGCGGAATATCTATTTATGCTTGATGACATGGCTGACGACCACTGACATGTTATTGAATAAATGGAAGGAACACACACAGGCAAAACAAAGCCGTGAGAGGGGACGGACGGACGAGCCAGCTGTCGTCGACCCAGGGGCCGCTGCGGCCGGGCCTAAATGAATTAGCTTTGTTGTGGTCGGCGCGACGCTCGGCGAAATGAGGAGAAGGAGGCTGGAGTGCTGATGGAAGGGCGCTGAGTGGCAAATGAAATTCATTAGGAAATTAGCGTCAGCGCTGGCAAAGCGAGATTCGCTCGTAAAAGTCGCCGCCGGCGCTTTAACGGCACTCGGACGCGAGTGTTTCTGAGAAGCGCTTCGCATCCGTGACGTCATTGGCGTGGAACACGGCGGCGAATGGGATTTGAGTCAAGATGTTTGATCACACGGACTGATACCACTTTTAACGCGTAAAATTTCACTTAACACAATGACAGATCATTCTGCGCAAGCTTTCCGGCGCATGTGAGAATTTGCCCTTGTGTCAAACCGCCGCAGTGTCGCGTCTACTACGAGCAAGGATGACTTGTTTTTTATTTTTTTGCTTTTAGTATATCGGTGGCTGGGATCAGCAGCCTTCGCGTGTCCTCAATACATTGAATTAAGGCCCGTATTCTACCAACTCCAATAACTGGAATGGGTGCTGGTCCATCCCTAACATTAGCGAGACAAAATGTCATCTTGTTGTTTTTGTTTTCTTTTCAAGCTGTCTGACTCGGGGATCTACACGTGCGTGGCCACCAGCTCCAGCGGAGAGACTTCATGGAGCGCTTTTCTTGAGGTCAAAGGTACGTGGCGACTTTCTGACACGGGTTTGAATTTTCTCAGAGTGCATTGATGCTCAACTCTAGCCAAGGGATGTCCAAACTACGGCCCGGGGGCTTTCTGCGGCCCGCCATCCATTTTCCTGCGGCCCGTGACTTGACAAAAAAAAACATATCAACATCATCCTAAAAATGACTTGCAAACCTAACTGTCGTTTAAAACTATCTTGAAACCTTAGCCCTCGTCTAGAAACCCTCATCCATGTTGAAATTAGGCCAGGTTTCTGCATACTAGCCCATCCCGACTCGAAACCCGAGCCTTGAGTTGAAACCGAAACTTGAAACCTTGACATTTTTTTTCATTTTGGTGCAGATTTGATTATTTTTCGGATTCGTTTTTTTTTTCTTTTAAATTTCATGAACAAAAAAAAAGTTTTTTTCCCCCTGTGCTAGTTTTAGTTATTTGATTGGTTTTCGTGAACTACGATAATCTCGACCCCTTGTTAGACATGCTACCCAGCCACAACACCCCCCCTCGGCCCCCCAATCCCCCAAACTCCCAAATCTAGCCTTCGAGGACTTCCTTTTCGGAAATGTATGGTGTGACGTTGTGCAGAAGCTGGCGGCGCAACGCTCCCAAAGAACCACGACGACGCCGACCTCCCAGGCCCGCCCTCCAAGCCGCAGGTGACCGACGTCACCAAGAGCAGCGTGTCTCTGTCCTGGCAGGCCGGCTTGGCCGGCGCCTCGCCCGTCGGCTCCTTTGTCATCGAGGCCTTCAGGTTTGTGCGCCGCCTGATTGATACGCATGGCGCACACGCAACTCGTGATCACATTCATTGTTGCGCAGTTTGGCCTCTTGGTTTTGTGGATAACGGCACCTTTGACAGTTTTTTTTTTTGCTTTTGCTTTTGCTTTTTTTTGGTCAGAATAATTTCTTTACAGATGTACAACAAATAAACGCGCTCTGAGGTGACCATTGCTTCCGCTATGGCAGTGGTGCCCAAACTACGGCTCAGGGGCCATTTGTGGCATGCCATCCATTTTTTTTTTTGCGACACCAGCGTCGTCACTAATACGACCGCGCTTGTCATTTCCCCTTCACAGCCAGTCGGTGAGCAACAGCTGGCAAACGGTGGCCGATCACGTGCGGACCACCCAGTTCACCGTCAAGGGTCTACGGCCCAACACCATCTACCTGTTCATGGTCCGAGCAGTCAACGGCCAGGGCGTGAGCGACCCGAGTCCCATGTCGGAACCTGTCAGAACACAAGGTGGGTCGGCATCTCCGGCGAGCGTTGCGAAATAGGTCGGAACTTTTGCAGAGGTCAAACCGGTCCATCTCGGCCCCCGCCTCATTACGGCCGACGCTTAAGCAATTACGTGAAGTGAGCACGTCTCCTCTCGGGTTCCCGGCATGTTAATGAATATAACGGGCAGAAAGCACTGCCTCCCGGCACGTTGGAGATTTTATTACAGTGGCGGCCGGGCCGCCGTCTCCTGATTACATTGAGATGATAATCAGTCTTTGGGCTAAATGCCGTCAAGGCGAGTGCGTGCGCTTCATAAAAAAAGATGAGCGCGTTTCGACTTTTTCATCCTCGAGAAGGGAGAGGCTTCCGAGTGATAGATAGATCTGTTTATTGACACTCGCAATTTTTTTAACAGCGTTTTTTTTGAACCCGTCTTGTGTGATTGCTTTGGATATGATTTGTGACTTTTGAAAAATAATCTTCTTCACTGATGGGGGTTTTTTTTTGGGGTCTGTAAATTAAAAATGCAATGAAAAATTGCATAAAGAAGTGGAAAACGTCAGCAGGTATTTGGTTCATGTTTTTGTGCAGTCTGATGACGAAAAACAATTGGGATTGTTTTAAAAAAACAAACGATTTTGATACATCTTTCCTCACAACTTTTTTTATTTTATTTTTTTACTTGATGATGCAACATGCATTTGGCCATGAACATTTCTGGTGCAGTAAGGAAACAAAATGAAGATGTTCTGTCATCCATAGGCGAGGCTGCGCTCTAGTTTTCCCATCTTTCACACTTCTGACTTGTACAAATTTAGTATTTTTGTATTTCTGTATTCAGCCCAAATACAGACACAGCTTGTCGTTGTTAGCCGCTCGCTGTGCTATCATCGGAAGCACCATGACAGAAAAGGTCAAACAAACGCCTACTGTGCCATGCTGCACTTCTTCGTTGAAACTGATTTACTGATTTTTTTTTTTTTTTTGCGGGGGCGGGGGGGTTTACTGAAACTAGAGTGAAACTTGATTAATCGGTGACATTGTTGGTGGGTGTGGGGGGGGGGGTTCGGCGCGGTAGAGCAGCAGACTGTCAAAAGTAGTCTGTAAATTGGCGGTTTGGAAGACGAGATGTCAAAAAGACACGATTAGCCGACATGCACGCGGAGTCGTCGAGATGACAAATGGTTGCGACCCCTCTTCTCTGTCTCTCTCACCCCCGCAGACATCAGTCCTCCGGCTCAGGGCGTGGACCACCGGCACGTGCAGAAAGAGCTGGGCGAGGTCATCGTTCGCTTGCACAACCCTGTGGTGTTGAGTCCCACGGCCATCCAGGTCACGTGGACGGTGAGTTCACGGCACCAAATGCGGGCGGCGTTTTCTTCCGATCTGCGCGTTGCGATACGGACGCAGGAATTCCTTTTCACCCTTGGCCTTGGTGGAGGTCCACGCTCTAGCGAGCATCATCAGAAGTTCACTTGTGTATGCTGATTACGAAATCCAATGTTGTCAACCAAGGCTAACAAGCCCGAAAAAGTCAAATTAAGGTTCAGTCCTGATTTCACGTTTTTTTTTTTCTTCATATCGATCAGACACACTTCTCCAACCATTTTTAATATCACTCAGAGACCACCCAAGAACATTCAAAATGCCGTTTTCAAATGACAATTCAACTTATGAAGACACAAAAAATCCAAACACCCCAAATATTGTGGTTTTTCTTTTTTTAATTGGATTCTAAAAAAATGCCAGTGGTTCATTGCCTGTAAATGGACATAAAATAAACTAGTTGCAAATGACGTCTTTAAGATGCGGCGGAACCAGCTAGAAATGTATCAAAACATCTGGTTGTTGATCCATCCTGGTTTTATGACGCGAGACGCATTTTTGGTCTGACAGAAATGAATGTTTATGGTAATCAAGTGTTTAGCAAACAGTATTTTTCCTCCAATGATATGACGCATTTATCTTCCTTTCTTCAGCGTGTGTGCAAAACGCTTCCATTTCACAACATCAGCGCATTCCGCTGCATGTGACAAATTACCGAGCAGCTACAAACTCGTCTAATGTAATTTTCCCCCCCTTTTTTTTATATGTATATATATATATATATATTTTTTTTATTATTTGGATAAATCACCGAGGTCCACACGAACACACACACACATATGCATCTATTATTGATGCATATGTGTGTGAGGTGGGGGTGGGGGGGGGGCTTGTTTCCATTTCCAAACTCGTGCCACATTAGCAGTTTTCCTGCTGACATGTTTATTTACCCGAGTAATAAGTCTCACCTCAGGACTCGCCTCAGCTAATTGAAGGCGAAGTCTTTTTTTTTTTTCATTACGACACCAACATCCAATCAACTCCAAACGCGACAGCCCTCATCAATCAGCCTGCGACGCACCTTCCGTAAACAACCGCAACCTCCGCTCAGAGATCTTTTATATTCCCAAATCATTCCATTAATAAGTCAGCCGATGCCATTTCGCTGATTTACTCTGGCAGGGGGAAGAAAAAAAAAAAAAGCATGTGTTTAATATGTCGTTTGGAAAGCTGGGCTTTTGCTTGTATTGTTAACAAGCCATTACGATGAATGATGTGGCCATTGCCCTGGTGCAATGAGTGGGGGGGGGGGTGTCTTCTGGTTTGAGGGGGGTTTCTTTTCTCGATTTGACGACACACATTTGCTATTATCATCGCTGTGACATTGCCAGTTGGTAGATGCTGGTTGGTATTTCGAATGCACGCATGCGTCCTTCAAAGTGCCGTTCTGGAACGTCTAAGAGGGGGGTAATTCGTTCGGCAGGCGACGCACATTCATGTCAGAGTGTTCATTAAGCTAAGCGTAGATGTAGCTGGTGATAAAAGTGGCCATTAAATTAGCAACGGCCTCCGAAGCAATTCAAGAGCTTACGCGAGCTTCCCCACCCAAAAAAAAAAGGACAAACTATGACAACGGAAAAGGCTCCATCCCCTCTGAGCCTCCACTAAGTTCTTGGTATCTTCAATAGTGTCTCCTCTGCAGCCCTGAGGCACTGGGTGGGGAGCTCAGAGAGCTCAGTTGTGGCCAGGCCACTTCAAGATTTGAAAACAACTTTTGCTAGCCATTGATTTTGACTGAGACCAATCTTTCCTGATCTTTTCAGCTGGATCGCCAGTCGCAATTCATCCAAGGCTACAGAGTTCTATACAGGCAAACGTCAGGGCTGCCCTCGCCGGGACACTGGCAGACGCAGGACGTGAAGGTGCCATCGGAGCGTACCGCCGTCCTGTCGTCTCTGAAGAAGGGCATCGTGTATGAGATCAAGGCGCGGCCTTACTTCAACGACTTCCAAGGCATGGACAGCGAATCCAAGACGGCGCGGACCACCGAGGAAGGTAACGGCTTAGACTGATGCGCTTCGTTGCGCGATGTGACGGCTGACTCATGACCACCCCAGGCGGGCGTTTGTCATCTCTCTCGGATACTGAGACAAAATACGTGTTTTTTTTTTTTTTTTTTTGTTGTTTTTGCCTGCCGTGACTTTTTTTTTTTCCCAGGGAGTTGTTTACAAGTGTGTGTGGGGCGTTTGTGTATCCTGACTGCTAATCCATCACCCGGCAGGCGCGGGCCTGAGGTGTGATTGGAGGATGAACGCAGACTGTCATGTGAGGATGACGGGCGCCTGTGATTCAGACAAGCTTTGACAAGGCCACGGAGCGGCGTGGCGCACCAAAACAAGTCTGCGCACGGTGGAACTTTTGACCCACGTCGGAAATTGCTTTTTGTGTACGCAGTGTAGCATAAACCCAAAAACGACTGATTCCAACTTTTTCAGACTGCCCAAGACTCACTTGCGAGGTAGCGCCCCCTGGAAAGTTAAGAAATTTAGCATCGGTCACCAATTTGACCCATTGACCCAAGCCTGAAAGTTGACAGGCTATTTTGATTTTTAGCAGACGTTGTGGGCCAATTCCGAGGCGAGTAATCGTTCAGATCAGAAGCAGGTATACTTGAGAGAACGTTTTTTTTTTTTTTTTCTTGTCTATGTCATCTAATTTAGGCGGAGAAATGAAGTCAAAGTTTCATGATTATTTTGGGAGAAATAAAAAAATAAAATCTAGATGGAATGTGTTATCACCAACTCAGGCATATGTTGCGCTCAGTTAAACGTCGGAAAATGCGAAAGAGAAAAAGTGACAGAAATATCGATTGTCGTTTTTATTCATAGGATGAAAGACAAACATGTTTTGAAGCTAATCTGAACCCCCGAGGATCGAAAATGCGCATTTGAAAACTGAAAACGAGCTGGGGTACGCAGATCAATTTTGCTAAGATGTACATGAAACGTGCTTCATTTAGGCCCCGCCCCTCCTCCCCCGACCAAAAACTCAATGTTCATCTTTGCCGACATAAGCCTGATTTTGTCAAAACACATTACGTTTCTCACACTAGTTATGGTAGAACGTCACGGCATCAAATCCTGGCAGCAAAGACGTAAATGCTAACTTCCTTAGCATCCGCACAAGGTGGAATTCTCAATTTTACGCTCAATTGAAACCGCTCCGGAGGGATTTGGCTGAGGAATAATGAAGTTTCCCGCTGCCCAAATGAGTTGTGAGCAAAGTTGTTGTTTCTTTCCCTTTTTTTTTTGAAGCAAAATAGCTCGGGTGGGAGCGGCTTGCTATCACCCCCTCGAGTTGCATTGCGGTATTTCCATACAATTAGTCAAATATGTCTTTGTCAGGCTTGCGCAATGTCGTGAACGCAGGGGATTTTCCAAACATGTTCTTGGCCCCCGCTTTTGAAAAGTCACTCCTTTAATTGCACTGTTGCGGTTGCGCTTGAACAGAATCAGTCATCGGTGCTGTCGGCCGTCAAATATTCGTCACTTGCTTATGCTGCAGGCTTGTGCTTGTGCCTCGTCTTTTTTTTTCTATGTTGGTACATACGTCAAGTTGTTTTTGTTCATTCTCATGATTTCTACAATGCAACCTTATATAGTGTGCGGTTGATATCGGCTAATTCTAATTTGTGTCTTCAACAACACCGGAGCTTCGCTTTGAATAGTCGACAATCTCATGAAAAAGAGGATCGATCGTAATTGCTCTCATTTTATGACAGTCCATTGTTGCCTGGTGTGCGTGTCGTGTCGCTTTATGGTAGTGAATTATTTCTCGTAGTTCTATTTATTTCTATTGTGCGCAATTTCAACTTCAAAGTTAAATACAACTGAACTGTGCTTAGGCAGCCCACCCAGCGCACATGGACTGTCCTCAAGGCTCTGTTTATTGCAAGGCTGCAGCTCTTATGTATATAAACTGGCCGCCATCTTTGTGGAATTTCCTAAAAAACACAAAGAGCGTTTCTAAAATTCTCCATTAAAAACAAAATGTCCGACGAATGTACATGGCTCATTGTACGGCACACACTGCTCTGGCAATTCACGTTTCATGTACGCTATTTAAATACAGTACTTTTTTTTTTTCGGATGGGGGGGGGGTCAAATGACATTGTTTTTAAATGTCACTTGTCAGCCAGTTGGAGAAGCGTTCCCCCAACGGTTGAAGTCAGAAATAATGACATTTTACCATTTCAGCTCTATTTGGAAGGCACTTTTGGGACAGATATTGTGATAATGGACCCCCCCCCCCTCCAAAAAAAAAAAAAATCCTCAAAAAGGCCAAAACAAATCTGACAAAGACTCAGTTTCTCTGGAATCGTCCGATTTTCAAACTTGTCATTGCGTTGCCCTCAGGCTGAAGTGCTCATTCCACTCAGAATCAATATTTTGCATCCTTTTCATTTTTGGTAACTCTTGTCGCGATGCTAATTCTCGTGAATGAGGCAGTAGAGAGTCACGTAGCAAATTCTAGTGATTCGGCAGAAGTGAATGATGATTAACTGCATTCGCGATCACTCACTCATTCCTTTCCCTTGAATCACGACAAAGAGATTTTTTTTGGTGGACATTTTGGGAGCGATCTCGGTGCACAAGTTGAAGAGGCAAATTGAGAAATCTTGTCAGGTTGCTCTTCGGAGTCATTAGACTATCACGCTTCCGTTACGAGTCGCCTTGAAAGCTCCGGGAACAGCGTGAAGGCGACGGTCAGGTTTTTGTGGCGACCAAAGGCCATCTCGCCTCAGCGCACGGAGGCTCGTGTGTGTTTGTTCACATCCCGTCAGGATGACAGGTCCATTTATTTCCCACCGTTCCTCCAAGGGACCGACCGTGTCTCCGGTGTAGCGGTGTGCAGACCGCTCTAGCGGAACTGTCGTCAAACGCGGGAGAAAACGACGACGAGAAAGCACGCCAAGCCGCCTCCCCCCAAGGCCCGCCGGAAACCTGCATGTCGGCGCCATGACAAGCGGAGATAACTCTTCCCGCTTTAGCTCTTTCTGCATCTGGGTCCCTCGGAGTGATCGACCGCTTTCTATTTTGGTCCCAAACCCCCTGCCGTCAAGCCCGCTCCGAGCCGGCGGGCCGTCCGAGATGGCGGCTCGCCGGCTCCTCCGAGACACCGCGGGATGCTGGATGGAGAAGTCAGGTTTTGGGAGCGATTAAAACTTAGCGCCGAGCATTAGCTAGCGCGCTTACAGATTTCCCTTGCAGTGGGTCGCTGATGGTTCCGTTGTTCTGCGAGGATGGCAAGAGTGGCCCGCGCTGGCGTTTGATTCTTATTTCCCAAGATGGTCTATTGGAGAGCGAGCAAAGATTAAAGCGGGCCCCCGCACGACGAAGCCTCGCAACGATCGTCAAACGTTCACGGCAGGGTACACCGCGCACAAAAACCTTCACGTAATTTGCCGTCGCTTCTTTGTCTCGGACAGGAGTGGGACGCATAATTATTCCACCGTGAGGAACCATCGCATTAATCATGACATGGCACAAGCGCATGTGTCTGGGCCGTCTGCGGAATTTTGTCAACTTGACGATTTATTCCCATTCCTTCTTTTATTTCCGTTGCGCAAGAGGGTTTAGCGTGAGTTAGCGTGGCCGACCGGCACGGCCTGGTTCTTGGGCCCCCGATGAGCAACTCCCTTTTTCCCCCCCGCATATGCGTTTCCGCGCGCGTGCACGCCCGCGATATGATTAGTTTGTATTTCTTCATTATCCAGAACGGCGTTGGCGCCGACGTGAGAGACAGGAGGTCACATTCGCGGCTGCCGTACATCACGCGGCTAATGGCTCTATTAGCGCCCCCTCTGAGGGCGGGCTCTAATGAAAAATGGGAATTGTTTAGCGCAAATATGCATGCTAATAAGCCGCTAAATCATTCATACCATTAACTTTGAACGACATTGCCCGCCGCACGCCGAGCCCCGCCGCACCGTCACCTGCGCCGAATGCGGCCGTTTGATCAGATTCTCCTCGGGTAGATTGTTTCTAATCTGCTCGAGGTGGCGGCTTCATAACGGGGCCCATTCATCTCGGGAACCCGAGGCCAGCGGCGCTGAGGGATGAGCTCAGATTTACTGGCTGACAAGTGCCATTGTGGATGGAGGCGAGGTGAGCGAGAGCCGGCGCGCGAGTAATTGACCTGTCAGGATTGGGAGCTTTTGCTTCCGCCCCGCTGCGGAAATGAGAAAACATGACTTTTCATACTTTGCGTTGCCAAACTGCTGTTTATTTCCCCATCTCTGTGGCGGGCCTTCGAAAAACAAAAGCGTTCACCACACCAAGGTGGAGACAATAAGCCCGCCATCATCGGGCGTATGAGATGAAATTCAGCGTGTAAGGACCGAGCCCTGACGGAAAATGTGAAGTATGTCGCAACCCAGCCCCCCCCCTACGGCACAAATGAAAATCTTTCCCTAACTTCAACATAGTTGCTTGGCACCATATCATTATTTATTTGCAATGAACTATATGTGGCAACTGTCAATCTCCCGCTCCGTCCCATCTCCCTCGTGAACAAGACCCCGAATTTCATGAGTCGTTGTCTCCCGATTGTTCACAGCTCCCAGCGCGCCCCCTCAGCAGGTTACCGTCCTCACCGTTGGAAACCAGAACAGCACTTCGATCAGCATCTCCTGGGACCCCCCTCCACCGGACCATCAGAACGGTATCGTCCAAGAGTACAAGGTAGAGTTCACAGCGCGCCAAAGCCAAGACTCCGCGGCTATGCGGCACAACCCCGATGGTCTTTCTTCAACGTCTCTTTCTTGGCCTGCAGATCTGGTGCCTCGGGAACGAGACGCGCTTCCACGTCAACAAGACGGTGGACGCCGCCATTCGCTCGGTGGTGGTGGGCGGGCTGCAGGTGGGCGTGTTGTACCACGTGGAAGTGGCCGCCAGCACCGGCGCCGGGGTGGGAGTCAGGAGCGAACCCCAGTCCATTATTATTGGTAAGGACTTTGGACAAAGAAAAAAAAAATCTCCATACACGCAGACTTCTTTACAGGCTCGGGTTTCAAGCCTTGGGTTCGGCTTTCCAACAAGGAACTTTGAAGTCGGGGCTATTTTTTTAAGCAAGGGTTACGGTTTCAAGCACGTGAGAGAATTTCAAGAAAAAGTTCAGGGCTCCCAAAAATGGCTTCGATTTGAAAGGAGGTTTTCAAGGCAGGTTTGGGCTTGCGAATTTGGGTTTCCTGCCAAGGTACGAGTTTCAAAGTAGGGTTTCAAGCCTTGTCTTGGGTTTCAAAAAGGGGTTAGGGTTTGACCTCGGTTTGCGGTTTTAAAGTAGCATTTGAAGCCTTTGTCTGGGTTTCAAACGAGGGTCTCACGTCACAATTTGGGGATTCAGAGTCCAGCCTTGGTGAAGGTTTCAAACAAGGGTTTCGGGTTTCAAATGTGGTGTAAAGGGTTTCATTTGTGCTTTCAAAGCAAGCCTAGTTTTTCAAAGCAGGCTTTGAAGCTTGCTCGAGATGAAAGCTCAGGTGTACCTAATGAAGTGTCCACTGGGCTTTCCTGTGCTCCCCCGCCCCCAACCGCCCCAATTATGATCCCAAACTCCGACTGCCTTATTTCCCCAGCGTGACTCCCAACACAGCCCGGATCTCTCGTGGCAGTGCGCCGTCAAAAAGTGTCAAGCGCGTGAACGGGCCCGGACACGGCGCGGCCATCGACCCATCCGTTCGCCGGCTTTGCTTTGCCGTCGCAACGTTTCAGCAGCCTTGGAGTGAATTAGAGAAGCCCGGCTTGGCAAACAAGCGGCTCACCTGGGGATTTTTGTCTTATAAGCTTTGTTTGTTTCCACCTGCAGTATATTGCGCCGCACATCCTCGTGACTCCGTTTCACTCCCCCCCTCCCCCTCTTTGGTCGATATCTCTCACAGAAAATCATTGGGCATTCTCCGAGGTTAATCAATGTCCTGACTCCCATTTCCTCACCACTCGGATTGCTTCTGCATCGTCGCAGCACGAGGGCCGCATGGCAAAGCGTTGCCGGTTCCAAGTCCGTCCGGGGTTGCTTCTTCTCAGGAGGCCTGAATTGGAACGGGCAACAAAATGGAGTTTCAAGACCGGGTCGGCGGTCCGAGTGTGGGGTTGAAATTCAAGGCCAGGGATTGCAATTCGGGTTTCTAATGAGGGTTGGAGCAAGCATTCGGGTTTGAAATTCTTGGCTTTGGGTTGAAAATTGTGGATTTAAGGCAGGGTTCCTGTTTCAAGTTCGGGGTGGCCGAGTTGATCGTTCGATACAAGCTCTTTTTCGATTATTTCCCCCCCAAGCGTATGAATACATTTCAGCGAACTTAAGGCCTTCCGTCTGTCCGCCAGGCAAGGCCTTCCAGGACGTGATCATCCACGGCAACCGCAACAACAGCATCACGGAGCAGATCACCGACGTGGTCAAGCAGCCCGCCTTCATCGCCGGAATCGGGGGCGCCTGCTGGGTCATCCTCATGGGCTTCAGCATCTGGCTCTACTGGCGCAGGAAGAAGAGGAAGGGCCTGAGCAACTACGCAGGTCAGGACCCCCCCCCCGACCCTCGTACCACCGCCGCCGCCCGACGGGCGTTGTCGGTTCATAGCCGTCGGTCGGTCACACTCACCGTGCTCTCTCCGGCGTCTTCGAGTCTCCTTCCTCGCAGTTTTTCCTTGAGCGCCACCCCTCACCCAGCCTTTCTCGGCAAGTCTGAATGAGCGGTCAGGACTGGGCGAGGCGGAATAAAAAAAGGAAGCCTCGCGATCGGACAGTCTCCCTTTTTTTCTTTTTTTTTTCTTTTAATAAGCGCCATGGCAGCTTGTGTGACGCTGTTCATTTGTGTTTGTGACATTTTGGTGTTTTCTTCAGTCTGCCGCTGCTTTCGTATCACCTCTGGCTGCTTTCCTGCCTCGACCGAGCGCTGTACACGGATGGGATGTTACGCAAGGCATCTTTGAAGGGGCTGGGTTGCCAGCGGGTGGCTTTGTTTGGTTCAAAGCAGTCTTCATTTCGGTTGTAGACTTGCAAAATAGTGATAGTTCTCAAGATACATTTAGGGTTTCAAAGTCGAGGTTTCAATTAGGGATCGATGAGTATCGATACTATCTATCGGCATCCTGCACACAACAGCCTTTGTTGAATGTGTCATGAAGGCTGCCGATACCAACCGCCGATACTTCTGACAAAATAATCTGACGTCCTGCTCACCAGTTTGAAATGATTATGTGCACCCAAAGGAAAGACCCATCTTTATTTACAAATATCCAACCAAAGTACTGGTAGAATCAGTACTCAGTGTGGCTGAGTAATCACGTGAATACAGTACTTGGAACATCCCGAGTTTCACGTCGAGCAAGAACTCTGGTTTCAAAGAAATCTTATTTTAGGAAGAGGGTTTGAAGGCAGGGCTATGGTTTCACGTGTGGGTCTCAAAGCCTGGGTTGCTGTTTTCAACGGAGAAGGCTCTCAAGCCAGCGTTGATTGGTTGATCGATCTCATACCCGGAATGGCCCCAACAGGCCTTCACGCTTGGCCTAAGCGTGGCCTAGCCTAGCCACCAGTGTACAGAGCGGCAGCCACAGCAGCCAGCCCACCCCCACCTCACCCAAAGCGGCGCCTCCCTCTGCAGCCTTTAACACACAACCTCTCTGTCTTCTTGTTTTGCAGTTCAGTCCTTCACCTTCACCCCTGCAGGTACTGTTCATTTGTCCTTTCCCCCGGCCCCCTTTCTGCCCGCTTAATCGATGCGCCAGGCTAATGGTCATGGCTAATGCTAATCTGACAAAGACGACGGAGCAGCGGTGGGCAAAGCAAGACCCACTGGGCTTTTCAAATAGGAGGGTCAATATTTTAGCCATTTTTCCTTTGTATTTGTTTCATTGCAATAAGTTGATAAATCTTTATATTGATTTCGTATGGCTTTGTCAAGTCAAGTCACATTCATTTCTATAGCCTTTAATCGCAGTCTCCAAGGGCTTCTTCACAATTGAGGCAAGGGAAACCCCCCCAAAAAAACCCATCTGGAGAAAAATGTGAAACCTTGAGAAGGGGCCCGCAGACGGAAGAATCCCCCGCCTTCCAGGATGAGCAGGCTGCAATGGATGCTGATTGATTGCTAGTTTTATGATTTATGTCAAATAATACGAGTATGCACGGCCTTAAACGTGGTCAGCGTTGGGTTCAACGATAAAATAAAAAATTGGACGAATTGAAAGTACTTTTTCAACCTCGTCTACGGGCCCCCATCTGTCTGTTTTCAAAATCAAATGTGCTAAGCCAAATGATTTGCCCGCCCCTGCTCTCAAGTGACTTGACATATCAAAGATTGCGCATCGGCTGTGACCCAAAAGCTTCGCAAAGCCCTTCTGAGGTGTTGGCATACTTTGTTGTGGTTGTCTGTGTGTGTGTGTGTGTGTG
>NW_017805115.1:31142-38203 GCF_001891065.2 Hippocampus comes | reverse complement strand
TGTCAGCCATTGGTGTTTGTTTAACCCAAAAAACAACAAAAAAAAAATACATCTTTTTTTTCTTGACCGCAAAAAAAAAAAGTAGCGTCCAACAATTGCTAACTAGCAATCTCCGAGCAGCATTAATAGCCTTTTTTTTAAATCTGAAAGTCGAACACAGTGCTCGGGTTTACCTGTTGCCAGGCAGATTTAGCGTGGCCTAATTATTTTTGACACCCCCCTACTGCACAAAAAATATATAAAATGAGAATCATTTTTTTTATATATAAATATAATTTTTTTTTTTTTTCGGCCATACAACATGGAAGATGAAAACAAGGTCAAACGGAGAGGAGGGATTAGCGAGGTGATTTTTACAACATTAGTGTGAAGCACGGCTCGGCGTTTGCCCCTATTGACAATGACGTGATGTATTGCGGGCGTCCCGTCCGGGCCTCCTAAAGCTGTCGGCTTGAGAGAAGCTAAATCAGCAGCCCGGCAGATTTGATGGCTTTTTTTTTTTTTTTTTTAATATGCTGATCATGTCCTGCCTGCCTGCCTGCCTTTAGTGCTGATTAAAAGAGATTCATCTGCATTCGGAGCGCCTTCGGGTGCTTATCTGAGGAGGTTGCGGACGTCACGCCGGCCCGCTTCAAAGCGTTTGGCGGGAGAACGAGAGAAGCACATATGCCACAAAATCAGGCCGTTGCTCCTCAAATGATTCTCAAAGCTGCTCTGACGTGCTGACTTTCAACAAGTCCCGCTCCCAAATGCCGGCGCATTCGGGAGTTTCCCTTTGCCGCTCCGGCTTGAGCTTTATTGCGACAGCACATCTTCAAGGAAGCCGAAAGCCTTGCGGGGAGGAAAGTACAGTAGCCGACACGCTCTTTCATCGCTGCATGTTTGACAAGTGAGAGCAAATGACAAAGATCAGAGGAGCACGTTTTTTTGCCTTATTTTTGCAGATGACTTGATGATTTCCAAAAGTCTCGTTGAAGCCCCTCAGCGCTTCCTGTCGTTGATCATCTAACACAGACATCCTTTTTTGGGTTTTTTTTTTTGCCAGAGGCTCATTATTCTCACCATCTATGGAGTTTCGAACCAAGGATAGGGTTTTAAATTGGGAATGGGTGAAAGGGCGAGACTCCACACACGTCAGCATTGCGATGAGAAATGAAGGGGTTATGGTTTCCGTGTTATGTCAGGGTTAGGGTTTCAAGTCAAGGCTCGTGTTTGGAGTTGGGATGGGCGAGGATATAGACACCTGATTTATACAAGGATCAGGGTTTCAAGACAGTTTAAAACTAAGTTTGCAAGACAATGTTTTGGGTTTGTGTTTAGAGTTCCAAAGTGTTCCAAACAGGCGTTATGGTTTTCAGGATGAAGTTTAAATTAAGGTTTAAAACATGGGTTGGCGTTTCTAAATTAGGGTTAGGGTTTCAAGATCGGGTTTTGAACAAGGGTTAGGGTTTCTAAATTTGTGTTCAGGTTTCAAGATCGTTTCAAACTGCCTAGGGTTAGGCTTTAAAGTTCAGGTTTGAAACAAGGATTATGGTTTTAAGATCTGGGTGAAGAGTTCCTAAATCAGGGTGAGGTTCGAGGGTTTCAAATCGGGTTTGAAAGCAGGGGTTTTAAGATCGGGTCTGGGTTTCAATTTAGCATTTTAAACATGTGTATTCAGAGTAGGGTTTTGAATTCCGAGAGGTAGGGTGCCAAAGTCATATTTCAAGCCTGGATGAGGGTTTTCGAGTCAGCGTTTGGGTGAGGCGTTAACGCCGCTGAGTGAAAATGAAAGGCTGCCAATGTGGCCGCCTGCCTTTGGTGGTTTCCCCCGAGCTGGCCTGGCTTGTTATCTCCACGAGGTGGCCCCTGTGAATTCCGACACTTTGATAAATGATCCCGCTGCCTTTTTTAATCATTTTTTCCCCCAGATTTAATCATGCACCTGATGAGAATAAGCTAGCAGCAAAAATCAAGACAAAATGAGTTTTCCTTGTCGCGTCCTTCAGCGACACATGACGTCTCCCAACATATGCAAAGCGATAATGCGCCATTCTCATTATTGGACTTTTTTTTGTGGGGGGGGGGGGGACTGAATGCAATCATGGAAAGTTAATATGCGCCCACTTTGCTTTGTCTTTTTCTCCCGCTGCAGTGACATTCCAGAGAGTCGACGGTGGCCTGATGAGCAATGGGAGGTGAGTACAACAACAACAAAAAAAGTCTCAATGTTTCCATACATACAGTATGTCTCTCTATGCAGATGTAAATATTAGGCACGTTAAAAAAAAACAACAACATGAATCGGAAAATGCATTTTGATTTAAAACATGCGACCGAATAGAATGGCTCCACTTCCAAATGTACTGAAATGTGGATGATCTTCTATTGGAGAGCAAGAGAGAGAGCCATGAAGGAAATGCCACATTTACTCTTGTACTGCCGAGTTCATTCCGATGGACGGAAGGACGGCAAGAAACTCTCAGGTAGGCGGGGGGCCCCCTGCGTCTGTCCTAAAAATCTAGCTCGGGGGGGAAACCTTCTTCATTTTTCAATGAGTGCCCGATCCCGTTACTGCTTCCTCCAAATGTGTTGACGAATGACTGGTGCGAAGGGAACAGGAAATAGTCATGCTGCACAGATTGGGGGAGGGGGGGGGTCACACAACTTTGGCTTGCCCCGAGGCGTTCGCAGCCACCAGCACACCGCAAACAAAAACAGGCACCAAAAGTCTTTATTCGTCCGTTTGTCATCGCCCGGGCCGAGCCGCGCGCATCGCAAAGCAAGAGACGCGCCCCGCCACCGGCGCCCCCGGCCGACTGCCTTTGAGCCACTCCGCGGTATGGCTCGTGCTCCTTCCCGCTCCTCAAAAAGCGGCGAAAATATGCATTCCGGTCGCATCCCGTGCCTTCGTGCATCGCTTAGATGAACTCATCCATCTCTTTGGCGGAATTAAGCGAAACAATTTAAGCAGAGAGGGCTTTTATTTTGTCATTTATCTTTGCGGGCAAAGCCAGGAGGAGCCCTCCGGAGTGATAAATTTGCCTGTCACCTCGCGTGGGCGGCCGGGATCTGAGCACGTGTAATAATGTAAAAATAATTACCCGGGAGAAAGGTGTGTGTCCGCCTGCCTGCTTGCGCGCGTGTACGTGTGCTTCCCAGCCTCGGCAGCTCGTGCAGACCGCTCCATCCGTGTGCGTGTTCGTGAAAGGTCTGCAGAGAGCATCTCAAGTGACATCACTTACGTACGTGCTTATTGTTGCACTCTTAAAAAAAAAAAAACACAGAACCCAATCCGGGTCAAAAATGGACCCGTCCACTACTCCACAATTTTTACCCAAATTTGGTTCTTTTTGACCCGACTGTATTTAGGGTGAATGTGGCTGGTTGGAGAGTTCAAGTCTTGCATGGATAAAGGAGGCGTCTTGCCTCTCGTCTTGTTGCTAGCAGCTGTCTGGTGCTTCGAAATTTCAATGTCAAACCAAGTTTCCTCCTGATAATTTAGACATGGGTGGATTTTTCCCACACGTTGTTTTTCTCACAAGCGCGCTTTGGCTTTTCGGAATTGGAACGCAAGCGACGCCCCCGTCAAGTTAGCAGAGCATAGCCGCCGCCGCCGCCTCCAGGCGGGAGCTCTCCCATCCGCGTGTCGTCTTCCAGATGTCGCAGCTTCTCCATCTGCGCCCCGCATCAGAACGTGCGGCTTTTTGCTTGCGGGAGCGTGTATTTTATTTTTTTGTTTTTTGTTTTTTTGCATTAATCAGGCGATCGCAAACGAAGCCGTGTCTCTTTCGGCTTTCCTATTGGCCACCGCCAAATTGCCACGACTGAATCAACGATTCGCGGAAGATGAATAGGCAGCAGATTGCCCGATTTGATGTCGTGCGACCGGTTGACTGCCCGTTTGAAATTCATCAAAGACAACCATTGCTTCATTCGTTCTTCGTAATAACTTCACCAATCTTAGTTCCGATCAGTATTTCAGCAAAAAAGATTTACTTTACAAGATGTGTTGCGTTGACATTGTTGCCATAGCGATTTGCCTTTTTTATTTTTATTTTTTTTAACGCTCACCAACATCTCTCAGAATGAATCCCCATTGTTTGACGCGTGAGCTCTGGACAATGCTTTTTAATCCAAGCTGCATTCAGCCCCAAAGACCATAAACCCCTGATAAATGAACTTTCCCTCCATTTAATATCATCCTAGCTTGGCGTATTTACGACACTTGTTTTTTTCTTTTTTTTTTTTTTTTTTGGGCCAGCCCAACTCGACGCCAATGAGATTTGATCCGCCAAGGTTGCCATCCATCCTGGGTCGGGCGGGGGGGATTAAAAGTCAGGTGTCAACTCTTCATTAGATGTATGACCACCCATCCCCAAGCGCGGCGCGCACACACACACACACACACACACACACACACACACACACACACACACACACACACACACACACACAAATGCGGTGATGTGTGTGTGTGTGTGTGTGTGTGTGTGTGTGTATAACAAATATCCCCAGTAGAAATCAGTCTTATTCTAATTATCCCGAGCGGGAGTGCTGCGGTGTGACGGATACAAGGACGACGCAGCCATTCAGCTGTCAGGTGCTCGTCTTTCAAACTGTCTGCTGGGCTGGCGGGGAAGGGCCACACACACACACACACACACACACACACACACACACACACACACACACACACACACACGCGCACGCAGGAGGACAAGCAAGACTAATTTTCCAATGTAGCCTTTAGCGCAAGAGGACACACCAAACCCTGTTGGCCCCCAGTGGTAAAAACTTGACTTTCAGTGGAGGAAAGTGTATGAGGTCACGGTCGAGTGAGAGCAGTCGGTGGTGAGGATGTGTCTGAGGCGCAGCCATCAATTTGAATGACTGCTCTCCCCCCACGGGCCTGCTTTGGCATTCAGGAACCCAGCGACGCTCGCCAGGGCCGCTGTGAATGTAAAACCCGGTCTCGCTTCTCATTAGACCCTGTAGCATCTCTTCCTCGGGGCTGCAGGTGTACACCCCCCCCCCCACCGCCCCCTTTCCTTTAGTCCCCTCAAAGCTCCCGCTCCTCCTGCTGGAGCTGAGACAAGAAGGGCCCACCAGGCAGCCGTGCCGCGAAGCGCCGGTGCTCCGCAGCCCTCCTGACTGCGCGCGCCGGTGCAACACGCGGCACCGGCGGGCATAGACGTCCCTGCTTTAAATACGGGCTGACGGGTGCGGGGTGAAAAAGGATGAAAGCATATTGTGGCTGTTTCTCACATGTGGAAGTCACGCTTAGATGGTGTGCGCTTGCTGTGATCACGACGGTGGTGGATTCAAAGCCAAGTGTAATAATGCCAGGTTGAATTTTGTGTGTGTGTGTGTGTGTGTGTGTGTGTGTGTGTGTGTGTGTGTGTGTGTGTGTGTGTGTGTGTGTGTGTGTGTGTGTGTGTGTGTTTTCCGCAAGCAAATATGAGCATCTGTCCCTGCAAATGTTGTTGGAACGAGTGACCTTTGTTTTTTGTTTTGTTTTTGTTGTTGTTTTTTTGTCTTTCCCAAGGTGTCCAGCTGTGCGTCATTGCAGTTAAAGATTATAAGGTTGGGGGTTTAGGGGCAGCGATATCAGGTCTCGGATTTTTGGTTCAGGTGGCTTTAGGGATTGGCAGTTGGGGTTAGATGGGTGTGGGTTTAAGAGGGTGGTCTGGGTTGTTACCCCCACGATCCGACCCCACATCAGTGGTAGAGAATGGATGGATGGATTGATGGATGGGTTGGTTCTGGGTCTGGGTTAACTGTAAGTGCTCTATAAATACAGTTCAGTTGAGTTGAGTTGATTAGGAATTTGGGTTAGGATAGTTAGGATCGGTTAGGAGTTGGGTTTGGGGGTAGGTTTATGGGCTCAGATTAGGATAGGGTATAGGGTTGGTGCGTATTACGCCCTGGCCCTGGCCTTAGGGTTGGGGTTAAGTGGAGTTGATGTATCGATGTGTGGTCAAATTAGGTTCCATTCAATTCAAGAAATTATGGGGGGGAGTATTCCCCCAATTAAAAAAAAAACAAAACAAAACAAAACACGTTACATGTGTGAATGGGTTTCAGGATGAGTGGGCTCGGGTCAGGAGTTAAATTAGTGTTCCCGGTTGGAATATGGTCAAAGTGGTTGAACGGCAATCTCAAATTGGATCGAGGAACAAAATCAGAACAATGATGAGCCACGCACGCTCACATTTGGCTTTGATGAACCGACGCGTCCATTTCTGGTCCTCGCTTAACTGCCGCCTGTGTCGCCCCCACGCTAACGAAGCTCTGACGTGATCGTACAGTTAAGTGGCCTTAATGGCCCCGCTGCAGTCACCCGTGACAGGTTACACTCTTAATGGCTTACTTTTATGGTTGGCGTCCCTTCCAAGGAGGCACGGAACACCTGTTCAGTGGACCCACCTCCTTCACCAAGCTCCTGATTTTCGCCAGCATCATCCCTGGCGCCGGACCTCGTCGGCCATGCCGAGAGCTTTGATGTCTCATCAAAGATTTCGGGCTGTCCGGATAATGGCTGCAAGAGGCTGATGGGGAAAGGAAAGCGCTTTGAGGAGAAACATATCGCTGTAATTTCTCATCGGCGTCCGCTTATCTCCGGCCAGCACCTGGCAACTCCTCTTACATGTGTTGGATTTCAGCTTTGGATTCCGACGGCCGCCTTGTGTTTGCTCTTCACTCTGCAGAATTCACAGAAGCGCCGCTCTTGCCCGAAGGAATTCCGACTTTGTGGCGAGGAGAAACATATCGCTGTCATTTCTCATCGGCGTCCGCTTATCTCCGGCCAGCACCTGGCAACTCCTCTTACATGCCGCAGTGTGTTTGCTCTTCACTTTGCAGAATCCACAGAAAGCTATGCCGAGGTTTTTTGTTTTTTTTTAAGTTAGAGGTTGGGGTTAGAGTTGGATCAGGATTGAGGTTCAGGGGTTCCATATTTGTTGCCACTTTTGACTAAAAGCTGCTCTCTGATCTTGTGCTCCTTCCCAGCCGGCCAGGCTTACTGAACGGCAGCGACCCGGCGTACCCCTGGTTGGCCGACTCCTGGCCCGCCTCCAGCT
>NW_017805115.1:29084-31102 GCF_001891065.2 Hippocampus comes | reverse complement strand
AGGACGCCCCCAGTGCAACCCCTCCACCGTCACCGGGGGTGACTACTGGAGAACGTTTCATCCTGTCGCTGTCGCAGCCTCGTACCTTTGAGTAGCAGAATGGGAGTTGGTGGTGGGCGGGGTGGGGGGGAGGGTGCTGTGTGAAAGGATGGTGAGAGGAGCAGCCAGTCGTGAAGGACAGGCGCAGCTTGAGTGGCGCAGATGCGTCCGCTTCCGCCGTGGCTCTACATCATCTCCCCTTGGCTGGGCAAGCAAGCAGGGTGGGGAGATGGCTGCTATCCTTCCCGGGCTCGCTCTCACGCAGAGCAACCGTTGTGCTTTACGCATACAAATTTGGAAGCAAAGGGCTGGTCGACACTCGGGGTTGGCCATCTCAAAGAATTGCCTCGCTGGAACATCAGGAAAATTAGCATTCACTGCTCAATTATTAACCATACAGCATTGGCATCTCGTTGTGGTTGTTCAAAACTGCTACACCCACAGCTTTCGAGAAAAGGTGCTGATTGATTGATTGATTGATCGATTGAATTTATTCAGTGATCGCACAAAAAAGCGTCCCGCCACTCTGCCAGGCATCACAATAAAGCCCAATTGTGGTCCTCAACATACAGCAGGAAATGAAATCCAAAACATGAAAGGAGGTGGAGGCAAATGGTTGAGGAGTTTTCAAGATGTCGGAGTGCCCCGGTTCGGTATCCCACGAGACGAATGCCACTGCTGTGGGTGCCATCCTTACATTGAGACCCAAAACAAAGGGGGCGCTCTTCAGCTGACCTTTGATAGGCTAAGCTACGGTGTTATGAAGAGAAAGGCCATTTTCATTTGCATCTTTGCATCTCTGTAATAGCGCCACAGTGTCAAAAATGAATTTATGAGTAGTATTTGCCGTCCCCATCGACCACTTCCTCCCACCCTGGGATGTGGGTGCCTGCACCCCCCACCCATTTCATGACACTCATTGATTTTTTTTTTTAGTATATGGCATTGAAAAATGGATGGTGGGGCCACAAATGGTCCCCCGGCGATAGTTTGCACACCGATGCTCTAAACCGGGGGTGCCCAATACATCGATCGCGATCGACCGGTAGCCCGCGAACTGGTCCCAAGTCAAATGCGGCGTGAATACGAGTGCAAATAAATTGTCAGTCGCCCCTTGGCCAAAGCGGGCAGGGATGGGCCCCGGCCGCCTCGTGACCCCGTTGGGGCCGCCGAGCGCCACGGGAAACGGACGGATGGCCGGTCACCGAGCGGCTCCCATGTTCTTGGATTTGCCTTCTTGCAGACATCCCCGGCAACCAGGGGGACAAGACGGGCACCATGCTGTCGGACGGCGCCATCTACAGCAGCATCGATTTCACCACCAAAGCCAACTACGGCAGCCCGGGCCAAGCGTCGCAGGCCACGCCTTACGCCACCACTCAGATCCTGCACTCGGGCAGCATCCACGAGCTGGCCGTGGAGCTGCCCGAAGCCCAGTGGAAGGCCTCGCTACAGGCCAAGCAGGAGATGGCCAACTTGGGCTACTCGCTGCCCGACAAGAACTCCTGCAACAACAGTAAGTGGCAAGGCGGACCCGTGGCCGCCCCCTTTGAACGTGGCTCTCGATGGCTCTCCCATCCGGAGCCCCGGCACTCGCTCAGAAGCACGCAAGCTTGTCTTGGAACCTTCTTTGGACCTTTTCCATTTCCTCCCGACTCGAGTAAACAAGCTGCGCTCTCGGAGCGATAATTCACTGATGCTCCACTCATATGGTGAAACACCCGCAGATTAATTACTTGCAAATGGCCAGATCGGTAGTCGTCATGCATATGTATGATCTCATTTGTGAACAGCCCGAGAAGGGGATTGGTTCGACTTTGTAGTCGTATAACACGCACGTGTACAGTAGAACAGGGGTCCCCAACCTTTTTTGCCCCACGGACCGGTTTAAGTCAGACAATATTTTCAGGGACCGGCATTTAAGGTGTGGCGGATTAATACAACAAAATAATATGGTATGAGCTGCATGAAAACTGTGG
>NW_017805115.1:25192-25460 GCF_001891065.2 Hippocampus comes | reverse complement strand
GAATTAATACAACAAAATAATATGGTATGAGCTGCATGAAAACTGTGGTGTTTTCGAAATATAATAATAAACACAAGGAGCGTCTAATCTGGTCGCAACACTCTTATCGCTCTGGTAATGTTTAATGCCTTCAAAATACTATACAACGCAAATTCAAAGTGCATGAAAATGACGACTCACCACAGCCCCGAGCTTGATTTTCTGCAATCAGACAGTACCATCTCGGGGTAATAGGAGACAATGACACCTCAAGTGTGTGGTTTATGTC
>NW_017805115.1:0-25059 GCF_001891065.2 Hippocampus comes | reverse complement strand
AGAATCCGGTAATTTTTCAAAATAAAACACATTTCGTATTCCGAAATAAATAAAACGGAAATAAGGCAAGTTCTTGCTGTGCGGCCCGGTACCAAATGCCCTGCGGACCGGTACCGGTCCGCGGACCGGCGGTTGGGGACCCCTGCAGTAGAAGAATCCTGGGACTATTTGCACCTGTTGTTTTTCTGACAAACATGGATTAGCTCGAAATGAAGATGCACATGTCATGTGGAAGCCTCCGCTTATGTTTGTTTCTATGGTTCCGCGGACCGGCGGTTGGGGACCCCTGCAGTAGAAGAATCCTGGGACTATTTGCACCTGTTGTTTTTCTGACAAACATGGATTAGCTCGAAATGAAGATGCACATGTCATGTGGAAGCCTCCGCTTATGTTTGTTTCTATGGTGCTGTGGTGTATTTCATATACAGTATATGCGCAATGTACATTTTTAGAGTGGGTCAAATTGACCCGCAATATACCTGGATGGTTCAAATATTAGCACGGGTCAATTTGACCCACAACATACACAGGAATCCTCGTTCCCCCCCCTCCCCCCGTTAGCTGCTGCTTTTTGAATATATCTATTTGTTTTGTCTTTGTCTTTTGAGACCTCGCTATCATGCTTGCTGGGTGCTGGAACTGCATGCGTTTGCATGTGCTTGTGCTGCCTGTCACCTGACGCCACAGTGATGCTTTGCTTCTCCCCCCTTTTTTTTTCTTTCTTCCCCCTCCCCCCCTCCCCTTTTCGCCTCCCCCACTTGTAGCCCTCCTTTTCATTCCCGACTACCGGCTGACCGACGGGCTGTCTAATCGAATTCCGCACAACCACTCGCAAGATTTCAGCACCACCAGCTCTCACAACAGCTCAGAGCGAAGCGGCAGCCTCTCAGGTTGGTTTTCTTTGTTTTGTTTTTTTTCCGGGACACGCCCCCCTGGGGGCAACTCCGCCTGGTGATTGACAGCTCTTCTAATTGCTTCATTGCTTTGGAATTTGCATGTACAAGGCCGACATCTTTTGATGAACGCCATATCCCTTCACCAGCGAAGCTTTGCTCTGCCCCTCCGCCTCCTCCGCTTTCATGTTGTTATTGCCGGACGACGTTCCCTCAAATCGGCGCCGTGCCCCAATTAATCGTTGTCCACTTGAGCCGACGAGCCTCGAGTAGACGGCTCCCTTTTTCCCCCGACGAGGAAGCGGAAGAACAGCACGCGGCTGTCATTCGCCACGCGATGCCGACGTTTGGCTGCGGGGGTCGTGGCATTTTTAAAGCAGGAATTCACCGTGGTCTTTCGAGAGACGCGTGCCCCTGAACGCCAAAATGTTATTCTAACTGTAAAAAGCAACCACCGTTTGCAAAGTACAAATCAGACACAAGCCAGACAAGAGAGTGAAAAGAAGGAATGAAGAACCTCAAGGCCGTCAACGCAATGCAACACGCTGCTGAGTCGAAAGCCTCAAAGCAAAAAAAAAAGAGGGACGAGCGCTACTGAGCAGTGTCCACAAATCCCCCTGATTTTAAAACACCAACGGGAAGTCGTCACACCCGCTGAAAAACCACAGCCTTGTTTTCGAAACGCTAACTTGGAAACCCGACCCACTTCAAAATCTCAGCTCGGGATCACTTAGCGGCATCGGTGCCGAGACCCCTTTATGTTCTTTTGGGAGGGGTTGGAGGGGGGCGGGGGTATATACAGTATCGCTGACTACTCAAGTATTGAATACTTGTACTGGTATCAGTGTGGGGGAAAAAGTGTTCTCAATCTTCTCTTAAATCCGAATCCTCAACAATTGTATGTAACGCCGGCCCGGATTCGAAAGCGCGTTTTGCATTTACGTGGCAACGTCAAATGATTTTCATCCTTTTTTTTTTTTTTTTTTTTTGGTCCTCCTCCTTGTTGCTTCCCTTAACTCAGGAGTGAGCGTGAGGTGTGTGACAGTCAGAGTGGTGTTGGCACCCGCGCCCGCCATTCAAGGTGCTCGGCTGGCTAAAGTGGCGAAAGCGCCTTCCTGGCCCATCGCGCTAAAACTTCCCCCGGGGGGAATTGCGATGTCATTTGTAGGACGCGCCGCCTCGGCGACCTCGGCCTTGACTGCTCTCCAATTCCATCGTGCGGGGCGAAGTGAGGCAGAGCGCAGCCCCGAAGGGAACTTTTCTCCACGCAGGTCGTACCGCTGACAGAAACCTTCAGTTCAAAGCTTGACCCGTGCTGGAATATCGTCACCTTTTTGAACATGTATCATCGGCGTTCGGTATATGACATACTTGACATTTTTAAATGTGTATTTGATGCTCATCGTCAAGAAAGCCTGCACATTGTCAGCCTCCCGTGTGGCCAACCTTGCGGCGCTTTTTAAAAACGTAGCCTGAGCGCCATCTTGCTCCCCGCGGATGCGTCGTCGACGCGCATTACGCCGCGTTCCCGAATAATAGTCTTGCCGTTCCGTCCAATTTCCAACCAAAGTCCCACGAGAATCGCTGATTTCGGTCCACGTATGGATGCCGACCAACCGAAGCGAATCCTGAAAGCGAGTTGCGCTGAGTTGCTGCTGTCGTAAGCACAGCATAGTTAGCCGTTCTCGTCTCACCTTACTGCGATTTTTCTTTTGTTGTTATTTTTTTGGGTGCGCGAAGCCAAATCAAATAGGAGATGCTTCACGGTTATTTTGACAGCCGTCTCCGCCGGTGAGTTATGTGCGGCTTCCCCTCCTCGGCACCCAATGAAAACACGGCGAGCGTCAGGGCTGCAAATCCTGCACTTTTATGCTGGGAGTGCCCCAAAAAACCTCGGGGTATAAATACCCAAAGCGGCGTCTATATTTAGAAGGCGCCCGCCGCTTTGCACGCCGGCGGAGGCCCGCTTCTGTAATTCGTGCTTGGCTGCCTGGCCGCAGCCCTCGCGCTCTCTACTTTTCATATTTGGAGGGAAGTTCTCGGGTGCCAGACCGCCAGACTTTTCCTAGAAGAAGAAAAGCAAGAAGAAGAAGAAGAAGAAGAATGGGCTTCGTGTCAATTAGTGCTGTCGTTATTGCTAAGAGTCAAGCGGTGCCCAGCGGAAACGCACTTGTGCCCTCTATCGAACGGCACAAAGACAACATGGGCACACTCCCAAGGAGCACATGTTAATTCAGTCCGCAAGTGAAGTAAAGTTGAAGGAGATTCGGATTCGTCCGGTGACGAATTTGTTTTGAACAGCAATGAATATCAAAATTTCTTTTTTTGTTCTTTTTTTTGGTTGAAAGCAATCCCAAACTTTGGCTGTCAGTAATATCCCTCCAAGGAAGTCACCACTCAGTGACCCACCGAGTCCGTCTGCATCAAATTTCCGGACGGTAAACACGGCAAATATAGTTTTAAAATTATTAATGATAGTTTTGAGGCAGAAATGTTTTGTGTGGGGGGGGGGGGTCATTTTCCATTTTCCGTGGCTTTCAACGGGCCATTTATTTTAGATGCCGTGCAAAGAACTGAGATGAACCCGGATTCAATCAACACGGCTAAAATGGCTGGAAAATGAACACGGGATGGCACACAATGTCTTGAACTCATTCAGTGCCAGCTATTTTCATCCCCTTTTTTATCCTACCTTGTAGGGGAAAAAAAATCTACAAATAAATAGACATCCTCGGAATTAAATGCCCGGATTCTTAAAAAAAATACGGGAAAAAAATGTCTTTGGCATTGAATGAGTGAAGAGAGAAAAGCGGACGAGCCGCAACAAAAACATGTTCTTTGAAGAGTGGAGGAAAAAAAAAATAAAGGGGGATCCTTGTCTGAAACCTGCTGCAGAGCCGGCCGGCATCTCTACAAAGATGGACGCAACGGGAGGGGGGTGTCGGGTTTTGGAAGGATGCGGGTGAAAATGGCCGGGGGGGGCGGAGGTTGTCGGCTCTCCGGTGTAATAAAAGAAATGAAAGGAGTAATGGACTGAGGGCGAAATGCACGAGGACCACACCGACTCCACCGAAGCCATTCATTATGATGAGGTGGCAGAGAGCGACTCCCCCCCTTTCCCCCCTGTGAAACCAAAAGCGTGCAGTGAAAGAAAGAAGGGCGAGCGATTGGTGGAGCGCCAAGGTCTGCGGACGGCTCCTCGCCGCTGTTTCTATGGCGATGGGCGGCTTTTCAGCCTGTCGATCGATGGCAAGTTGCTTTTCATCCGACGACCTTGGATTTTTTTTTTTTTTTTTGGTGTGTAGGCAGCATCTTGTTTGAAAGGCTCCATTTTCCTGACATTTTCGCTTCTTTCTTCCAGCTGCCGTGAAAACGATGGGCGTCGTCCGTCTCAGCTTGGTCCTCTAACAGAAGTGATTTGTTTTAGGTGGCAAAGGAGGAAAGAAGAAGAAGACCAAGGCCGGTTCCAAAGCCCCGAAAGCCACCGGCTCCACCTGGGCCAATGTTCCCTTACCCCCTCCCCCGATCCACCCGCTTCCGGGCACCGACATGGACCACTACCCCAACGAGCACCATGATGCAGGAGGGTAGGTTTCAAGAGATGGTGTCACTTGCAAAGTTGCAATAGTTGGGGAATGTTTATTTCGCGAGGAGTTTTCTTTTGTTTCTTTGTTTTTATGAGTTTGGGGAAAATGCTTTGTTGTTGTATAGTTGTAATTATTAGTTCGAGTGTTTTTTTTTTCTTTTACAATTGATGTATTTTTTGTGTGCAAGTTTAAAAAAACAGCTTGTGGTATTGTGTACTAAAAATTGAAATTTTCCATTCACAAGTCAAATTGAGGTATTTTATAACAGTCCGCAAACTTCAACGTGCAATAAGTGCAGCGCATAATGCTGCGTCTAAAGTTCGACACATCGCAACGTCTTCAACAAATCTCGGGTGGTCTTGCTTTCATCACTTGTCTGCCTAGTGGAGAGTTTCTGAAGTGGATTTGTGGCTTGAATTCCTGTTCGGAAGTATTAAGCAGAGTTTTTTTGTTGCTTTTTTTTGTTTTTTTTTTAGATACAGTCAAACCTCTGTTTTCGAACGTCTCTGTTCTCGACCTAATCGGTTTTCGACGAAAAATTTCGAGTTTTTTTTATGCCTCGGATTGAGACCGAAAATTGGTTCTCGACCAAACTGAGCGCACTTGAATGCGCCACTTGACTCCTCTCGGCTTCCTTACACGAGGAAGTGACGCTTCCTCGTGTCGTGTTCCATTGTGAGCTGACGTGTTCAATAAAGATTTAGGTTTTTTTTTTATATGAGCGTAGTTTCGGTTTTCGAACAGCCTTCTTGAACGGATTATGGTCCAAAGTCGAGGTATGACTGCACACTTTTCCAGTTCGGAACCAAAAAAGACGAGCACTTGTTAGCTAGCGTCGCGTTTCGGCCAATGCAGGGGAGCCGTAAGAAAGACGCAAACTCATCGCCGCGGAGCGACGTCATCTTATGGCGCTTTTTTCTCTCGGTTGCCCCTTGACGCCGTCGCTTCGAGGCGACGCGCGGTAAAAGGACCACAACTCCCGAATGACTTTTAGGCCTTCATTCTTTCCGACCGACGGTCGTGTTGTAATAACGAAATCCATTTAAAATCACCCCCCATTGAAAAGTTCCCAAATTCTTAAACCCCGGAAGCCCACTCCATGACCGCGGAATAAACCGTCTACCGGCGCAGACGGTTTCAAATGGAATCTCTTTGCCCCGATTGCGCTTTGGAGTCTTTTTGAGTGCCGCGGAGCCCCGAACACCTCCGGTGAGTCGCTTTCCTCGGTCCGGCAGCTCGCGTGTCCCCTCGCTCGCCATTTGCAATCTGGAAGAGTCATCCGCTTTAATAGGCCGGCTGCCAAATGAGGTGCAATGTGCGCTGTAAATCTCCTCATGGCAGCCGATTAAAAGTGTAATGTCCTCCACGCTTGTGTACTGACAAATTTCCTTCTTGAACGCTTTCTTCATTCCGCTATAAGGGCAGTTAGCGGCTAGCCCGGCCCGACTGCATCGGCGCGGTTCGGTGAACACGGCGCAAATTTGCTGAAACAAACAGTCAAGTTACTCCTCTTCTCCTGGTGGTGCAATTGAAATTGCGTTTGTCATCATTCAGCCCACACTGCCCGTTTTCAAGCTTGACAGTCCTGGTGTGTCCAAGTACAGTATTTTTCAGACTTTGAGGTGCACTTAAAATCTTGCCGTTTTCTCAAAAATCAACAGTGCGCCTGATTTATGGTTTGTTACGGAATATCCCTCGATATGGACATTTCTAAAAAGAGGCCTGTTCATTTTGAGATTGCGGCTTATGGTTGGAAAAATACGGTCGTTTGCTCCGGTTCCGTGCGCATTTTGAGGTCACGGTTGCTGAGTTTTCTCAAAGTATAGTACAGTCTGCTCCAGTTCGGTGAGCATTTTTCAACGTTCCCCTTGTTTAGGGTCGGCAAAATATCTTCAGCTTGTGAAAGCAATACGTGAATATGCAATTCAGCGGGTGCTGAACCATAAGGATGTGAAGGTCAACTCTAGTCAAATAGGGAACTAACTGTCTTTTTTGGTTTAGCATTTCCATTGCTTGTGAGTGTCTTCCTTTTATGTGTATCATTTTTTTGTTGTTGTTTGTTTAAATCCGAAATGCACCGTCCATTCGCCGGCCAGATACGAGGGCGACGGCTGGGGTCCGCCGATGCCGGTGCAGACGTACCTCCACCAGGGCATGGAGGACGAGCTGGAGGAAGAGGAGGAGCGGGTGCCCACCCCGCCCGTCCGCGGGGTGGCCTCCTCCCCGGCCGCCGTCTCCTTCGGCCAGCAGTCGACGGCCACCCTCACCCCGTCGCCTCGGGACGAGATGCAGCCCATGCTGCAGGCCCATCTGGACGAGCTGACGCGAGCCTACCAAATGGACGTGGCCAAGCAGACATGGTAACCTGCCGCCTATTTTGTCATATTTTGGAATAAAGTGTTAGGTTCAGCAACAGGAGTTTTTTTCTGAAACAACATCGCGAAAATTACAATGCAGGGTAAAATCTATGCCACATAAGCTTTTAGAGGTCCATGTTCAAAACAAGAAATGAAAATATCTAAAAAAAAAAAAAAACCTGCAAGTGCTGCTTGAAGGATTTTTTTGAAATCATTTTAAGAACACATCAAGTCATTTCTGGTTAAAATTTGCCATTGACCAGTGTCATTCATTAAAAACGGACAGTTTTGGAGGAGACTTAAAATATGCTGCATACAATAACAAATTCGAAATATAGATACTGTAAAGATGTCCTTATTTGTGTTTCAATTAAGTGGCTGCCATCCCAAATCAAGAGTTAAGATAATAGCGATAACTGCCTACAATCACAATATTAGGAATAACCCAATCTAGAGCGTTAGCATTACACAAAACAAAACATTGTTTGCAGGTAGCGGAAGAAAAAATTGCCAGACCATTAAATAAGATCCGCTGCTTCAGCCTGACAACGTAAACACACACACACAGACACACACACACAGTGTGTGTGTGTCTGTGTGTGTGTGTGTGTGTGTGTGTGTGATTTAAAAATGCTTACTGTATGCGTATTTGCCAGAGGCGGCAGGATTGATTCTGTTGTTGCTCTAACAGCTACTCTTTGTGTCGCCTGTGTGTGCAGTGGAGATAAACCCATTAATCATTTCATTTTAATGGCGCTCTTGCCAGCGTGCTTGCAGACGGACAGACCCCGTGTCCTCGTCTTTACGCACACGCACACATTCACATTCCCGGCCTGTTGTGTTGATGCAAGTCATCCGAAGGCCAAGCTCCTTTCTGTCCGGAACGAGGACAATCTGGCATTCATTGGTACGGGTGCCAAGGGGGCCGGGGGTCTTATTGTCAGCACGGAGATGTCATGTTAGCCGTTGTAATGACTATTGTTGCTCGGAGGTGGCCGCTAATTACAAGCCTTCGGCGTGTCACACAAACGTGGAACAGTTGCGGTCGGGGCACCGCGACAGCCCGCCCTTTCCGAGGAGCGCGCGCTTTTGTGCCCTCCGCAACAAATGGGTCGTCGTGTTAGCGTGCCAGCCTAGCGGTATTGTGGCGCAACATTCATCCACATGTTAATGTTCCGGTCCTCGCTTTCCCGGGTCGACGACAGGCACGTGCAGGTGGGGTCCCTTCCCCCACAGGCCCCGGCGCCTCCGGTAGGCTACGTGTCAAGCACGATGGTGTCCGACCTGGAGACGGACCTGGCGGACGAGGACGACGAGGAAGATGACGACGAGGAAGACGAAGGCTACGGGGCCAGGCATCCCCGAGGAATCGAGCACACGCCGGGTTCCAGCATGGACAACCTGGACAGCTCTTTGACAGGTGAGCCCACATTTCAGTCCTCCCAAAAGTTTCGTCTTCGGAAGTCACGGCTGCCAATCAGATGCGCGTTGATTTGCAGTACATTTGCTCAATTTTTTTATTTTCACTGGCTGACGCTCAGCAAAAACAAAAACAAAACAAAAAAAGATCTTGGGTTTGTCTCTGTGCGGCCCGCTACCAAATGGGACCGGTGGTTGGGGACCGCAGTTCAAACCAACAAAACTTAAGGGTATTCACATTTTGACCTTCGACTTGATTTATGGGCTTCTTAATTTTTTTTTAATGGTAGTATGTGTGTGTGTGTATACATTTTTTTTCATCTGTGTAACCTTTGGACAGTTTCTGAGTAGTTCATTTGAACTTGTTTAACTTATTTGTGAGCAGCGCATCAATTTTGGGTTGTCGTATTTTACCTTTTTAACTTTCAGGGGCTTTATGATGGTCTTATTCCAACACGCGGCTCTTTTGGTGGATTTTGAATCATGGCGCTTTTTCCCCGCCTTCCTCGGTGCTTAATGAGTGTTATTTTCTTTCCACGAAGGACTCCGCTGCGGCGTCATGTCTCAGTTGTTTTGTCATCTCCTGTGACAGTCGCCTGATTGTTGTTGTTCATGCGGCGTGTTGCTCGTGCCTCCGCAATGTGTTCATTTAGATGAGAACATGCGCACCCAATGTCCCTCAATCAAGTTTTTAAGCACCGCTGGCACACTCGGGGGAATTATAATTATCCCCCCCCCCACCCCCGCACCCCCAAGAAAAAAAAAAATTAGAAAAAAACGATAAGAAAGTCCATGAATTTTAAACAGGAGAGCGAGAGGGAAATTAACAGGGAGTCTGGCGCCACGCGGCCATATCTCATGGAGGAGATTTGAAATAAAATTCACGTGTGGCAGTGCCTATTTCCATTCCAGACCATTTCCATTTTTACAACTCTCTGAAAACTTTAACAGCCATCTGTCAAAACCGAGGGAGGCGGGGCGGGACACTCGAAGGGCACAACGTGGCCACCGCCGCTAACGCGCTGACCGCGGCAAAGTCGCGCATAAAAGAAACGAGCGGTGTTTGGCCATCCAAATGGCTTTTGCGCTGTAAAAACGGCGACGCCTTGCCCCCTTCGCTCAATGAAAGTGGAGAAAGCCAATCGGGAAATGTATGTGAGGAAAGCAAAAGCACGGGAGGGGGGGGAGGGGAAAAAAAAAACAGGCGGAAAATATCTGAAGGGGAATAAAAGATTTGGCCGGCTGCTGCGGCCCTTCGGTGGCGGGTAAAGTACTTTTCCGCGGCGTGATGGAAGTGCGGTTTTGCTTGTGCTGACACATGCTGCTACTGATGTATTTAAGGGAATATAAAGCGGCGACTGCGCCCTAATCTGCCGCATCTCGCCTGCACTGTATTACCGAGAGGGGAGCACTATTTCTTCTCATCTATCCGCCCGTCGGTCACAGCCGGGCCTCGCTCGACACCCCGAGCGGGGGGAGCAATACTGCCGAGATAGCGACGGCGGAAGATTTATTTGCGGCCACTGTACAAATAACCGGAAGCTTCCTGTCAAGCCTCGATTGATTTGTCATTGTTTCCGACCGACGCAGAAACGGCACTCTGCGTAAGAAAGCCGAGTCTTATCCGAAACATTTTCAATGGGGACCCTCGCGATATTTGGGCCGCACACACTACAACGCGAGAATGCAATTTTGGACTCAGCAGGTCAATTTTCGCTTTAATCAGCATTCAAATCTGACGCAACAGATTTTTTTTTTTCCGTCACCGTCCCCGACTGAATGGTTGGTTGTGTGAAAAGAGCACTTCTTGCTTCTTTCAAGGATCAAGGCACAAAGTACACGCTTGCCAAGTTGTTTTTAGCATGAGCATTCCCAGTCCGGGTCGTGTTCTTATTTGTCTGTCGGTTTCGAAAATGGATTCGCTATACTCATTCGGTGCCAAACCATTTAAGATCATGGCCCTTTCCTTTTGACTTCTGAAGCCGTCAACGGGAGTGACTTGAGATCATTCGACACGTTGCGACTGTGTTAACACAAGCCAGAGCAGTCGTCATCTTCCAAACCGCACCACAGTGGTCGCCGCATGCTCGTTCGGGTCAAAGTTTTTCCTTCCCCTCAATTTGAGTGTCAAAAGTCATCCAGAGTTGGTTTTAAAAATCGGAGCAACTTTCCCCCTATGAGCTTAAAGAGAAAACGTGATTGAATTTTTATCAAATTACGACAGTTTTGATTGCGCCGCTATTTCATCGAATGGGATGTGGCTGTTCACGGGGGAAAAAAAGAAAGTAAGGGGAGCCAAAGAGAAAACGTGATTGAATTTTTATCAAATTACGACAGTTTTGATTGCGCCGCTATTTCATCGAATGGAAAGTGGCTGTTCGCGCGGGGGAAAAAGAAAGTAAGGGGAGGCAAAGAAAAAAAAAAAGTCATTCTGTGATGTGATATGCCGAGGCAGTGTTACACCTCCAAAGCCGCGGCAGCTTTTTTTTTTTTTGCCTGCCACTGCCTCCACTTCATTATCTGTGCGATTCTTCGCGCGGCGATTGGACCCACTGGAAATGGCTGTCTTTCTGTCTCCCGGTGAACGTCTGAAAGGAATTTCAAAGGGTGGTGGAGGGGGAGAGGCAAGATGGAGGGCGCAAAGTAGTTACCACCTTGGATTTCAGCCGTCGAAAAAAAGTCAACTAAAATTTCAAAAATGGTTGCTGAGAGGGTGGGCGCTCGATAGCTTCCCGTAGCTCACGCAAGCGTACGTTTTGGAGAAGTTTCCTTTCATCGGAGAACTTTCTGACTGCAGCTGAAGTGAAAATATGTTGCAACCTTTGCCGGAGAAGGCGCAACTCTTGAAGTGGAAACTCTTTGAAGGGGATTTGCCCCTGTATCTAAATAAGTCATAATCATCTTCTCATCCCTCGCCATCCATATTGCAGCAGTTGAGCCGTTCGTTCGCCTCTTTTGATGTCTGGTCTTGTCAAGTCTGCTCCTAACTTGGGACTCTGCGAAGCAGCCTTGTATGTACTGTTACTGTAGTTCAAAAAGGGTGACTTCCAAGAGGGCGGCCTCATGGTTTCCATGTCAACATGTGTTTGAAACCGTGTTGGAGTGTCGTCATGCCCTGGCGCATCCAAAGAGTCGCGCTTGGTGAAGGCTGTGGTTTGTGTCACATGGGCTGCAGTAAGGAGACAAAAAGGAAAGGAAAATGTTTTTTTTATTTTCTCTTGTGTGGAAAGAGGAACAAATAATGCCATAAGATGCCCGTTGCTGGTGTGATTTGATCCATTCTTGCCTGTTCTAAGATCGAAGATTGAAGTTTTCAGTACAGTTCTCACGGGGTTTTGGATACACTGGGTGTGTGGTGGACTTAACCCTTATGCAGTATCTGTCCCAAATTGGTCTTTTTTGGACAGTTTAACTTGGGACTCTGCGAAGCAGCCTTGTATGTACTGTTACTGTAGTTCAAAAAGGGTGACTTCCAAGAGGGCGGCCTCATGGTTTCCATGTCAACATGTGTTTGAAACCGTGTTGGAGTGTCGTCATGCCCTAGCGCATCCAAAGAGTCGCGCTTGGTGAAGGCTGTGGTTTGTGTCACATGGGCTGCAGTAAGGAGACAAAAGGAAAGGAAAATGTTTTTTTTTTTTTTTCTCTTGTGTGGAAAGAGGAACAAATAATGCCATAAGATGCCCAGAGTAATAGGAAAGTCGTTTCTGGTGTGATTTGACCCATTCTTGCCTGTTCTAAGATCGAAGATTGAAGTTTTCAGTACAATTCTCACGGGGTTTTGGATACACTGGGTGTGGTGGACTTAACGGCTTCCAAGGGAACAACTGGGACGTCAGCTCGACGAAAATGTTGGGTGAAACTACAAACGAACAAACTTTTGCGAAACAAAAAAAATGCACACAAAAAAAAAATGTGCCACAAATTGACCAATGCCAAAGAACAGGCGTAAAAGCAAGCCTTGGTTGTGACAAAGGTAGACGAGGCGTTTTCGCATCTTTTCTTATGCTAATTAGATCGTTAGCGCAAATTTAGCAACATTGCTATGCTAATCCACGGCGCTCCGAGCTAGCTAAACGATCTCCGGAAGAGATCACTAACCACTTGATAGCGAGGTTCAATTTACAGCCATTGCTTTTGAACGTGTATAACATCCGTAATGCGGATTCTCTTCACACATTCAAATCCCGTCCTAAAAACTCACCGATTCCAACTTACTTGCAAATGCTGTTTAAATGACAACTTTATTGTTAGTTTTAGCGGTGGTTTTATTGTTTTGTTCTTGATTCTAAAGTGTCCGTGAGTGTTTTGAAAGGTGCTTATAAATCAAATGTATGATTATTATTCTTATTATTATGATAAAAAAGGAAAGTAAGAAAGGAGGGCCGGTTCTGACAGGCTTTCTGCAGCAGTCTGCCCGAACACGTTGAGATTAATGGCTACGTTTTTCAAAATGAAATACAGGTTAAACAATTGATGACTAGATAGAAATTATTGTAAACACAACGACCTTTTTGGCATGGAATAATATGAATTATGATGTTTTGAATCAGTAAATGTTGTGAACCTTTATTTTTTATTTTTTACACCTTTGAAAACTTTTGCTGTGGGCAAAACATTTACCACAGTGCATTTTTTTCCAAATCAGACATTATGGGAGCTGTTTCTATTTAAGGGACATTCAAATAAATTATTCAGGGGTTTTTTTTTTTGTTGTAATTTATCGTGTAAATCGTAGATGTCCAGGCAACTGGAGATCAACATCTTTTTAGGGTTCTTTTTCAGTTAGCTGAAAAGAGTTGAATTGAATGTCTCTGCATTCTGTGCTCTGTATTTCTTTATCTTCAATGCCACATTTGGAGAAGGGCGTAAAAAAAAGGGGGTGGGGGGTGGGTGTCAACCCGCCAGTAAAAATCTGGAACTTTGGCGAGCACGAGAGCAGTCGGTTAATGTGACAGCTTTCTGTGGGCCCGCTTTGGCACACGTTTCTTCAGTGGCGCCTGCCCAAGTGCTCCGAACTCGCTTGTTTGAGGGGGGCAGAGTGCTAACAAGGCAAGCGCGGGGGGAGAGCAGCTTGAGGGCAAAGTTGACTTTTTGGGTAAACCACCACAAGCTGGCAAAAATCACTTTTTGTTTCTTTGTGGTTGTGGAAAGTTTCAATTGGAAGATAACCAAACTGTTGTCCTGTGCATGCCAAGCCACTAGTTGGCGATATCTGTGCAGTGACTCAAATAGTAAATGTATAGCTTTGCAGAAGAGCATTGTATGCGAAAGTTGTAAAATGCGAGTTTTTGATACACTTGTAGTGAAGTGTGAGGATCAGGAAGCGCAACTGCCTCCCGCTTGATCCATACGTTTTCTCCGCAAACAAATACAGTGCAGCTCAACCTCTGACTAGCGGACGTTTTGTGGCTTTTGATGCATTGTATTGATGTTGCGCTTCTATGAAAGGAGAAAAAAAATATTTTAGCAGCTCTCATTTTGTTTTATTGTATGCAATCGTCTATTAGGAACTGCTAATGTTGTCTGCAACATTCCTAAAACAAGAAGACAAACTAGTGACATTGCACTTTCCCAAAAGAAAAGTTGAAGGCAAACTACAGCTGTTAACGTTGTTAAAACGACAAGAATTCAGATGTTGTGAATTGTCTGTTTTTTTTTTTTTTTTTGAACTTCCGCTGACTGGAGAACTTTGTGCCAGCAGTTTGCAGTTGACTTTCATTCTAAATGTCATCAAATGTGTTGTTGTAGTTTTTGCAAATGAAAATGGCTTATTGTTCCCTTCCCGTACCGAACCGTCTCGGTCAAACCAAGGTAGGGCCCCAGTTAAGACTGATTTCCGTGCGTTCGAACCTCGGCCAAACACTCGGAGGAGACGTTTTGCTTCACCGCCGGCGGCGACAACTGTGGTGTTGCAGGCTCCATGGCCAACGGCTGGGGCGTGGCCCATAGAGGGCGCCAAATATAAATAAATAAAAATATATATGTATGAATGTCTTGGCAGGATGCCACTGAACATTTTGAAAGTTGAAAGTGAAAAAAAATTCAAAAGTGAAAAAAGTTGTCACACCTCAAAGTGCAACCAAATTTGGGACAAATACTTTAAACGTAACAATCTGTATTACTGCATAAGGGTTAACGGCTTCCAAGGGAACAACCGGGACGTCAGCTCGACGAAAATGTTGGGTGAAACTACAAACGAACAAACTTTTGCGAAACAAAAAAAATGCACACAAAAAAAAAATGTGCCACAAATTGACCAATGCCAAAGAACAGGCGTAAAAGCAAGCCTTGGTTGTGACAAAGGTAGACGAGGCGTTTTCGCGATCTTTTCTTATGCTAATTAGATCGTTAGCGCGAATTTAGCAGCATTGCTATGCTAATCCACAGGGCTCCAAGCTATCTAAACGATCTCCGGAAGAGATCTCTAACCACTTGATAGCGAGGTTCAATTTACAGCCATTGCTTTTGAACGTGTATAACATCCGTAATGCGGATTCTCTTCACACATTCAAATCCCGTCCTAAAAACTCACCGATTCCAACTTGCAAACGCTGTTTAAATTACATCTTTATTGTTAGTTTTAGCGGTGGTTTTATTGTTTTGTTCTTGATTGTAAAGTGTCCATGAGTGTTTTGAAAGGCGCTTATAAATCAAATGTATGATTATTATTATTATAAAAAAGGAAAGAAAGAAAGGAGGGCCGGTTGTGGCAGGCTTTCTGCAGCACTCTGCCCGAACACGTTGAGATTAATGGCTACGTTTTTCAAAATGAAATACAGGTTAAACAATTGATGACTAGATAGACCTTTTTAGCATGGAATAATATGAATTATGATGTTTTGAATCAGTAAATGTTGTGAACCTTTATTTTTTATTTTTTACACCTTTGAAAACTTTTGCTGTGGGCAAAACATTTACCACAGTGCATTTTTTTCCAAATCAGACATTATGGGAGCTGTTTCTATTTAAGGGACATTCAAATAAATTATTCAGGTTTTTTTTATTTTTTTTTTTGTAATAATTTATCGTGTAAATCGTAGATGTCCAGGCAACTGGAGATCAACATCTTTTTAGGGTTCTTATTCAGTTAGCTGAAAAGAGTTGAATTGAATGTCTGCATTTTGTGCTCTGTATTTCTTTATCTTCAATGCCACATTTGGAGAAGGGCGTAAAAAAAAGGGGGGGGGTGTCAACCCGCCAGTAAAAATCTGGAACTTTGGCGAGCACGAGAGCAGTCGGTTAATGTGACAGCTTTCTGTGGGCCCGCTTTGGCACACGTTTCTTCAGTGGCGCCTGCCCAAGTGCTCCGAACTCGCTTGTTTGAGGGGGGCAGAGTGCTAACAAGGCAAGCGCGGGGGGAGAGCAGCTTGAGGGCAAAGTTGACTTTTTGAGTAAACCACCACAAGCTGGCAAAAATCACTTTTTTTTTCTTTGTGGTTGTGGAAAGTTTCAATTGGAAGATAACCAACTGTTGTCCTGTGCATGCCAAGCCACTAGTTGGCGATATCTGTGCAGTGACTCAAATAGTAAATGTATAGCTTTGCAGAAGAGCATTGTATGCGAAAGTTGTAAAATGCGAGTTTTTGATACACTTGTAGTGAAGTGTGAGGATCAGGAAGCGCAACTGCCTCCCGCTTGATCCATACGTTTTCTCCGCAAACAAATACAGTGCAGCTCAACCTCTGACTAGCGGACGTTTTGTGGCTTTTGATGCATTGTATTGATGTTGCGCTTCTATGAAAGGAGAAAAAAAATATTTTAGCAGCTCTCATTTTGTTTTATTGTATGCAATCGTCTATTAGGAACTGCTAATGTTGTCTGCAACATTCCTAAAACAAGAAGACAAACTAGTGACATTGCACTTTCCCAAAAGAAAAGTTGAAGGCAAACTACAGCTGTTAACGTTGTTAAAACGACAAGAATTCAGATGTTGTGAATTGTCTGGTTTTTTTTTTTTTTTTGAACTTCCGCTGACTGGAGAACTTTGTGCCAGCAGTTTGCAGTTGACTTTCATTCTAAATGTCATCAAATGTGTTGTTGTAGTTTTTGCAAATGAAAATGGCTTATTGTTCCCTTCCCGTACCGAACCGTCTCGGTCAAACCAAGGTAGGGCCCCAGTTAAGACTGATTTCCGTGCGTTCGAACCTCGGCCAAACACTCGGAGGAGACGTTTTGCTTCACCGCCGGCGGCGACAACTGTGGTGTTGCAGGCTCCATGGCCAACGGCTGGGGCTCGGCCTCGGAGGACGAGCGCAATTTCTCCAGCCGGCGCTCCAGCGTGGCCAGCTCGTCGGACGGCTCCATCTTTACCCACTGCAGCTTTGCGCAGGCCCTGGTGGCCGCCGCCGACAAGGCGGGCTACCGGCTGGACGGCACCAGCCTCAGCAAGCGCGGCCGCTGTAAAAGAGGTCGGTGTGCCGGCGAGAGCCCGGACCTTTCTACCCTCTGGGGCGTGCGTTTCTTCTTCCTTTCTGCTCTCCGAGCGCTCCCCTTCCGTACGGATGCCCGCTTTGCGCATGGCCCCGTTTTGGGTGGCGACGGCCGGCCGGGTCTACTCGCTTCTCCTGGCTTCCGACGCCGATCGCTTCCGACTCACCCGGCCGGCTCTGCGGACCCGCGTCCTCCGCGGCGACGTCTGCTCTCATGCTAACGTTGCGCTTGCTTGTTGTGTTTTTCCGGCGCCCGGCAGACAAAGGCTTGCCTCACAGGCAGCGGCCCGGCAGCCCGTTCTCCACAGATGGCAGCACGGTGGGAACGCACAGCCTGGGCCACCAGAGGGCCGCCAGGCCGCCGCGCAAACCCCGCAACCAGGGCTCAGCACCCCACCGCAGAGATGCCGCTGCGGACGGTGGGTGCTCATTATTGACTCCAATCCGCCTGCTTGATTTTTTTTTTTTCTTTTTTAGGTGTTTCCTGTCCATTGAAAACCCCTTCACCCTTTCGTGCCGTTTGTGTTTGAATGGGCGTCAGCTGCAGTTTTGCCACAGTTACTTTACTGATTACTTGCTTGAACAAGTAACTTAGTTACTCTACTGATGACTTGCTTTACTGGCTACTGGCTTTAAAAAGTAACTTAATTACTTTACTGGTTACCTGCTGTCAAAAAAAAAATCTTGGCTACTTCACTGGTGACTCACTTTAAAAAGTAACTTATTTACTCTGCTGATTACTTGCTTTAATAAGTAATGTAGCTACTTTACTGATTACATGCCAGATTACCTGCTTGTAATGTAACAAAATTGGATTTGAAGTGACATTCAGCAGATATTGACGACCCTGCTCAACAAAAATGACACCCGGTTTTGTCACGGAATTAAAAGTGCGGTGAGATTTAAAAATACAAAAGACAACCTGTTGGACACACCAAAATAATTTTAATTTAAAAAAAAAAAAAGTCAACATTAATTTGTGATTTGTATTCAATTAAAAAAAACAGTCTTTCTATCATTGGCTGAAAAATCAACTTATTTGAAAATAAACAAAATGGAGGCACTGTTGCTGAGAATACTGTGCCGTTGATTTGACTCTTTTCAATTCTTTCTGCTCGCTGCCACTTGCAGGTGGATAATTGCAACGTTTATTCTTTTTTTTTTTTTTTTTTGGGCTGAACAGACCTACCTCCCCCTCCCGAGCCCCCGCCCGGCCAGGGCCAGGCCCGAGCCCAGACGGGCCGCTGCATCAACAGCATGATCCCGCCTCCGGAGAGGAAGGCCACGTCGCTGGAGCGCCCGCCCATGTCGGGACCGCTGTCCGGAACGGCGGACGACAGGCAGATGGCGCGCGCCACCCTGGAGCATCACCGCCAGGCTCAAGAGCGACTGGGCTCCGACGACGGCCGGCGAATTCACAAAAATGGTACGTGCAACTCACTCAGTAGTGCCCCCGCTGGAAAATTTGAAGGAAAAGCGAACGCAAAAAAAAGCAGCACCAGTGTCATTGATCCACAGAAGTTTTGTCAAATGAGCCCGACGTTAGGCCATTGGTCGTCTAATTCAACCAAGTTACATTTCTCTGTCGAGTCTAAGGGATGGAGCGAATGATCATTTTCAAAATCCATCTGTTGATGATTTTTGTTGGTGGTTAATTAACAGCAAATAATTTTCCTCCAGAATAGAGCTGCTTATGTAACATGCATTTGTGATGGTGTACGTGCTAGCGGCATGGTGTTGTTGCTTTGTCCGATTTTTATTTTTTTTGGGTTGTTTCACACCTCACAGATTTGGAATCGGTGCAAAAAATTAAATTGGAACAGTTGACTTGCATATCGAATTAAAACGAAACAATGAATGGATGGGTGGGTAATGAACTCCTCCATGACAGCCATTAATGGTACCAATCGGCGATGGCATCACCCAAAAAGCCAAAAGAAACCTCCATTTGCTCCGTTTGTGAGGCGTTTTTCAGTATTTTCTACTTCCTGGAGCAGTTGCAATTGACAGAGGCTGCTCATATCGCCGAGCAGTCACTCGCGCGCTCTCTCGCTTGCTCCTCCGGTGTGAAAGTTAGCGCTCATGCTGCAGTGCGGTCAACAGATGGCACTGTCTGACACTAGCGCTGGCTCTGGCAAATGCGCCAGCTCAACTCCGCTCGGCGATGCTCCTGCCAGCATTTGGCAGGCGCCGCTTCTCCCAAACTGCCCGGAAATGACTTTGGCTTTTATAGTTCCCGCGACAGCGGCAGACGGATCCGGCCCCCCATCTGGGCGCGCCCGTCTGAGCTCGGCGGAACAACGCGTTGACATGCTAGTTATTGGTGCGAGTGAGGCTGGCGCTGTTGGGAACGGACCGTCGCCGTCGTCGCCACCCTCCGCCTCAAGCAAATCTCCCGACGCAGACAGTCAGGCTACAGGGCTGGGTTTCTGTCAGAGGTTCCTTCGTTAGGCCGTTATCTCTGTTGAGGTTTTTCTTTGCCTTCTTTGGGTAACCGTTGCTTTTCTTTAAGGGGGAAGTCAACTCTGAAAATTTTCTGAACAAAATGTTGCCCAAACACGGCATTGTTATTGCGTTTCCGGAATTTGAATTCAGCGGAAAAGTCCGCCAGTTTTTAGTCATGTCAGGCGGCAGCCATTTTGCCACTTTTGGTCGACTGAAAATGACATCACAGTTGCTCAGGTAACGGCCAATCACAGCTCACCTGCTTTCTGTGTTTGGTCATGTGACATTCTTAAGCGTAGCCCTTTTTCTTGTAAAAGTCCTTTTCTGTGCCAATCTTTCTTTCTGTTGTCAATCTTTACTTTTGATTGCGCTTCCTCTGTATGGAGCTAAGCTAACCCCAAGTGCTTATTGGGCTGAAGGGGGGTGGGGGATGCTAGTTAGCTTAGCTTGTCAGAGAAAGAGGGAGACTATAGCAGCCCAAACGTTCCATAAAGCAGGCTGACCAAGGCGGAAAATTCACGGCGCGCCAGGTTAGCCACTCTGGCCCTGGCTAGCCCCACCAAAAGCACTCCATTTGCCGATTTTTGGAATGAACCCGTGGGATGAAAGAGCACCGCTTTCCACCGATTTCGCTTGTCGCTAACGTGTTTCTAAATGTTTGTGCGCTCAGAGGAGGGCTGCCTGCCGTACCACCGACCGTCCTTCCCGTCGCCGGGCGGCCACAGCTCGTCGGGCACGGCCTCCTCCAAGGGCTCGACGGGGCCCCGCAAGCCGGACGGCCCGCGCCAGCCGCAGCAGTGGACGGCCATGGAGCACGCCGACTTCCTGGGCGCCAACGGACAAGGGCAGTACTCAGGAGAGTTATGTAAGTGCAAAAACTGCGCTCGTCTTATTTTGAAAGGCGCAACTTTGACTTCTTTTTAACCTCCGCGACACGATGAAGATTAATAACAGTTTTTACTTTTAATATGCACAATTTGGGATGGCTTTGCCATCAGGCTATTTATAGTTGAGTGTTATCAATTAAATGACCGCATGACATGCACAACTTTTGAGTCTGATTCTGTTGCACTATTTTGAACCTGCACAATTTTGGGGGATTTACGGTCGTCTTTATACTTTCATATGCGCAATTTGAGACGGCTTTAACGTCGTCTTTTTATTTTATTTTATTTTTTAACGTGTGGAATTTTCAAGGTATTCATAGGTAAGTGTTGTGAATTAGGCAGCCCATGTCCTCTTGACAATTGTTTTTTTTTTTTCCTCCCCCTCACAGAGTGTTTCACCTGGATGAGATCTTCAAAAAAAATAAAATAAATAAATAACGGTTGAGTCCCCCCACCCCCTGCTTGTCAAGGGCAACGACGACTATGTCTTTGCGGACGGACATCCTGTTAGCAGGAGCGGCGGGCTGTCGGAAGTGTACATGTTCCACGTATGATGTATAGACACAGACATATTGTACATCTCACTATGGTTTTGGTCTTTGAGGAAAATTTGGACTGCGGTTTTTGTTTTGTTTTTTCTGTGTGTGTCCAACAAAGCACACAATTTCTGGTGAGTGCCCTTTTCTAACCTCAACTTTCCTTGTAAATATCTTCTTTCAACTTGCTGTTGCTATGCAAGCCTCCAACAGTTTATTATTTTTTTTTCTATTATTATTTTGTTTTATTATTGTACTATATGTGAATGGTGTGGCTGCTGTGCCATAAAATTGTCTCTTTTTTTTCAAACAATCTGTTAATAGTTGCCATTAATTATTGTAATATTATGATTATAGTTGTTTTTTTTTTTTTTTTTTTTTTGCACTGCAACTTTTGGTGATAAGCACAAAAAAAAAGACCATAGCTCCTGCTGACATGAAGAAGATGATGTGAAGAGGAGTTTCTGTACTGTAAAGAGAAGACGAAGAGAATTATATCGTGCAAAATGTACAGAGAGATGTCTTGTTTAAAAAAAAAAAAAAAATTGGCGAGGCAGCCAGGAAGCTCGAAGAGGAAACTGTCACTTTAACGCAACCAATTATTCATTTGGGGGTCTTTTTTTTTTTTTTTTTTTTTTTTTACGGTTTTGAACGATTTGACCACACTGAGGTGATGTTTCGGCACTTGCGCAGATGTGGAGCGTCCAATTGTTTACATGTCGATTTAATCTTTTGAATGAATATTTTTGGCTTATTTTTAGGGAGCACTTGACTGCTTTGCTCCTCAACTGATGTTCAGTCGCCCTCATCCGAGAGCCGCCCGTCTGCAGTTGTGACAAGGTTTCTTGGGAAATGACACGTCTCTCACACACACACACACACACACACACACACGCAGCTGTTTACCGACTACTAAATTGTGCTGCTTTACCAGTTTTTATCTTTCTTGAAAGATTCATGTTCTGATTTCTTTTTTCTTTTATCACAACAAAAGTCATTTGTCAAATTGGAATAATTCAAAATAAAAAGTCTAATTCACGGAAATGTTTGTAGTTGTAATTTTTCATTGATTAATATTCAAAGTAAACATAATTTTCTCCTAGAATTATGAAGACTGAGACATTTGTTGTAATATTGCACTTGTAAAATGACTACTTTGCGCTAAATGTTTTTTTTTTTCTTGGACGATTCCGACTTTTTATTGTTTAGTGTGAAAAAAATCTCATATGACAAAAAAAGTAACATTGAAAAAAAAAGTACTTTTACAAGAAAAAGTTCCTAGTTGCTATTTTCCGCCCCCGAAAATTGTTTTTAATTTTCCTCAGCTGAATTTTACAAGAAAATTCTGTAATATTTCGACAAAAGCTTAAAAATACCCAATGGGAATCAGTTTTGCAATTTTCATCCAATAAAGTCGTAATATGGGGCGAAATATTGCGAGGCTAAACTTGTCACTTTTTATGGCTGTGCAGTCTTCCTTTAAGAAGCTTCCTATTCTGCAGACACACACGCACACACACACACACAGCATCAGATGATGATGTGCTTGTTTCTTTGCCTTCGACCAAATCTCTGCTGCTCAACATTTTCAGTTTTTTGTGCTTCGATAATATTTGTGTGTGTTTTTTTTTCATGCTGTTCAAGGGTTGCGAGGTTGTCGTGACGTCACTTCATTCATTTCAATGGGCACAGAGGCCAGTGTTTTCTGGAAATGAGGTGCATGAGAGTATCTCAGGTTCTTTTACATTCTGCTGGTGTTGATGTATATACGTGTATATTTATATCTGTATACATATACATTCTATCCATAATGCGGTCCCCCACATTCCGACAAAAAAAAAAAAAAAGACCAAATTGCAATTTCTAATGTCCAACAATCCTGTTGCCCCTTCTTTTACGTTGACACCACAACCTCCTTTTGTATTTATTTGGAAAAAAAACAAAAGATAAAAAGTCTCGTGGAATATGCATAACGATTTGTGGTGTACGACGAGTGTTTTTCATTTCTGTTTGTATTCGTAAAGTCAAATGCGCGAGGCGTTCCGTGTGAAGGAGCTCCGGTGCGCAGGAGGAGCCCAAATGATTTTTCTTTCAAAATCGTCGGTCCTTTGTAACCTCTCTCTGTGTGTACTGCCTTTTTCTTAATTAAAAAAAAAAAAAAAAGAAAGGATTAAAAAAAAAGTGGTCGGGTGAAATTTTTGGTTCATTGACTTTGCGAGTCACCTCGGGATCCCCTTGCATGTCCTCCTGACCCCCTACAACGGAAGTGACGGCCGCGCACAGAGGGGAGCGCGCTCCTTCCCCCCCCCGTGAGATAACAATGAAGACGTTCTTTTGCTTTTTCCCTTGTACCCGCCTCAATATCAAATAAAATATTTTGGAAAAAGGACCACCTGTCTCCCGCAGTCTCAAGTCGTCGAGAGCAGCAATGATTTTGTTGGGACTGTCTTTTGAGAATGATATTTCAACTTGATGACATTAAAATGTACTTTTTTTTTTCTCGCAACATTATGACGGGTCTCATTTGATCATACTTGTCTGGTAATACAAGGGAAAACTCACCGAAGAGGACAGCAAGGACCGCCAATGGCTTTCTGCGCCTACTAGGGTTCAGGTTTTCCAATTAGGATTTCAAACGAGGGTTAGGTTTCAAACATCGGGTTGCACAGTAGTGCAAATTAGGGTTGGGTTTTCCAATTAGCTTTCAAACGATGATTAGGGTTTCAAAGTAGAGTTTCCAACTCGGGTTAGGCCATTTTCTGGGTTAGGTCATGTGACATTGGCTCGATGACATCACTCTCACTCGACAGGGGAGGCGATGATGGATAAACCATCAGCCGCTTCACGTGCGCCTCGAATAAATAATGATGTCGTTTCAACTGAGGGGGGGTGTCCCCCCCCCCACCACCTCCTTCCGTCAAACACCTTTCCAGCAGGTCGCCCCTGAATGCAGGCATGATCAGACACCAGCACAGTTTGGTGTGGAAATGAAATGATTTGCTCCAGCAGCTGCGTACGTGCCTCCCGTCCTAAAGATAAGATATGGAAAGGGGGGGTCGGGGGGGGGGGGGGGCACACATAAACAGGAAGGTGGCATTCATGTCAGGCGGGAAGCAAAGCCTTTAGAAATGCATGACTGTCGCTATTATGCTTCATAATTTGAACGGCGCGTGGGCGCACTACTTGTACAAGAAGGAAGGAGGGGGTGGGGGGGGGGGTTACATTGAGCTCAAAACCCCCCCCCTTCAATGATGTGTGTCACTGAAGCAGCAAATTAACACAAGGAGATGAAGGCATGTCGTTGGTATTTTTGCACTTTGTGGCAGTTGATTTCTGATCTTTCAAAAAATATATTCCTGGTTCCATTCCTCAGTAATCTGCAGTAAAGAAAGTGTCAGTTTCACAACCCCCCACACCCCCAATAAAACACTCTGACTGGCGAGATGCATTCATTGTTGCCGGTGAAAAATGAGCGCACCAAAGATGTCATTTCCTCCCCCTCTCAAGACGCCGTTTGGTTGCAGCCGTGCCGTAATTATCCAGATGGATGGAAAGCTCCATCGAGACAGGGAATCGTTCCAATTGATGCGCAGTTGATTCCAACTCGGACCTCATGCCGGTGCCGCCCCAAGAGGCGGAGGACGTCATCAAGCGTCTCAACGGACACTTGGTCAGTTGGCAAAGCAGTTCTTCAAAATCAATCAATCAATCAATCAAACTGGCTGTGGCCCTGAGCCTTTTTTTCTTTTCCCCCTGCCGCTTGTGTCGCCATCACAAGCTTGTCACCGACCTTAAAAGAAGGCTTCATCCTTTCACTGTTTGGAGCAGATAAAGGAAGCTGGTCCGATTGGCCGCTACTCATCTGTATTGATTATTATTTTACCACACACACACACGCACACACACGCACACACACAGACTAATGAGCTGGACGAAAGGCAGCAGAAAGGTTAATACAATATTAAAATGTCAGGAGATTAATGACATTGTTCTTTCCTCGAGCAGAAGGTGACGAATGTTTTGCCCTTTACACTGCGTCCCTTCTTGTCTCCATTTGCTGCTCTTTTTATTTTTAGTCCTCGTTTTCTTTTTTTTTCTTTTCTCTCCTTTAACAGCAGATGGTGAGAAGTTGATGCGATCGTCGGCGAGGTAGGTGCACACCAACAGTAGCCGTCGGTCTTCACTGAGGGCGGACGGAGTTTTAACGCCGCCGTTGAGAGTCTGCCGAGCGACTTCTTGGGACGGCAACAAACACCGAGCTCGCCGGTCGCGAGATGAGGCAGTCCTGCACGGAACTGTGCCTGGACGAAAACGCAACCCTGGCTTGGATTTTCTCTTGCTCATTTCACAGCCCTTATGTACAGTAAGGCGTTTTTTACCCCAAAAAACTACTCGGTATAGTAAGGCGTTTTTAGTCCCAAAAAGACGACCATGAAAAGTAAGGCGTTTTTTTTACCCCAAAAAAACGACTCGGTATAGTAAGGCGTTTTTAGCCGAAAAAAACGA
>NW_017805114.1:3035-3876 GCF_001891065.2 Hippocampus comes | reverse complement strand
TTTTAAATAGAGTATTTGAATAAAATACAAAGCATTATCATTGATGAATGAAAAAAAATATGGATTTCACATTGCAGGCTGCACACCACTTTGAGTAGTGATTCGACTTCGACGACACAGATTCATTGTGTAATGCGTTTGACGAAAAAGAGCAAACAGACACTTTGTCTTCATACTCTAACTTGGAGTGAAACTTCCAATTGTAGGAATCTGCCACCACTTAAAGCTTAGCCAAGCAGACGTTAAAGCTCTTTAATTAGCCGCTTCCAGAGATTTAGACCCATTCGTCCCAATAAAAGGGGTCAAGGGGTGTCCAAGACTTGAGACACCAGGAAAGCGGAGTCACGAGGGATGCGCTTCGAGTGAGTTGGCCCTCCTCTAACCCGTTTGCCTGCTAACTTAATGGCATTGTCTTCTCCCTTGCTTTATCTGCAAAACAAAGTGAACACAAAGCAAATCATTTAGAACATGTTTAAAAGAAGAAAATATCTAAAATGATATCTCTTGCTGGTCTTGTGTGGAACATGTTAGGTCGTTCCTTGAAAGATTCCAAGATTTTTCTGCCGGGGAAAACAATTGCTTTATCAAATTCCAACATTATCTGTTGTGATTCCATGCTCACATTGCACGTCACAAACTTTCGAAGGGGGTAGGGTAATTTTAGAAGTGCCATGGAATGCGACATACACATGGCCTATGATATTCGATATATGTGGGCAACACTATACCAGATCCAAAAGTAGTCTTTATGCTGCATATGATTTTGATACACAGTATTTAAGAAAAAAAAAAAAAAAAAAGGTCCTAAACAAAATAAACAAGACTAATATGAGGGGGGCGG
>NW_017805114.1:0-2666 GCF_001891065.2 Hippocampus comes | reverse complement strand
AGCTGCTAACCGCTAACAACTTTCAATGATGGAGGTCATGCGACACCGTAGCTTAAAGGTGACCTGCTTTTTTATTCCATTTTATTTTAAAAAAATCCCAATTTGTGATTTTCCCCCTACAGCCCTCGGTGATCAACTGGTTTGCCACCCCTGGCCTAGTACATACCTGGACCATCGCTGTCTTTTATATGAATGTGATAAGTGTGGAGTTAATGGTATGTGGCTGTGGATGTTTTGGATGAGTGTCCATTCACCCAGCAAGCTCGATATCACTTGCGGAATTTACTGCTGTGTGGCGAAGGGAACAGATTATCAGATCTTTGCCAGTATGCCTATTGTTAGCCTTAAGCAGGTGGTTGTTATTCTTGTATCGAATTTGTGGCTAATCTCGAGCAGATGTTGTGTCACAGCAGGTGTTTTACTTTCAGTATGCAACTTCTATTCTTTGACCTCAGTCTTTGTGTTGGCAAGTTTCTTTTATTTAGTACAGCAGGTGCCTCATAATATTGTTTGGCTTGCATTATTGTCATGCAACAGTTGGGTCTTATTTTTGTTTTTCATAAACAAATGATCATTGTTTCCAACCGTGAGCATGCTTTTTCCTCAACATATCGGACACATACTTCCCCTCTTTTCAGCTTCCATTTGTTGGGGAACTGGTCGCAGTAGTGCAGTGTAGAAAATCTGAAAAATGTCCCTTCCATGAATTAGTACCAAGTATAAAATCTGAAATGCTCACATCCAACCGCTTATCCAAACCGCTTATACTCACGAGGGTCGCGGGCCATACATAGGACAGAAATTTCATTTAATGTTCATCTATTTGTGTGTATAAGCACATTTTGATCTACGTATGAGAGTCTTTGAGTAGTGTGTATAAGAGTGTTTCAATATTGTGTATGTGTGCATTCACTAGTTTCCATGAGAGTCCTTCAGAAGTGCTGATTAAAAAAAAAATAATACGTGAACAGGAATGTGCATGAGAGCATTTCATTTATGTGAGTGAGAGCATTTCAATTGAACCGGTAAATGTGAGAGGTAATCCTGAATTATGTCGGCCCCTCATACGTGCAAACGAAGTCCGCTAAACGTGCTGCCCGTAGCTTAACCCTGTCTCGCTACAATTTTATCTACTTGACACATTCGGATAGTCCCACTTAAACATCTACCTATAACAAATATATCCCTGATGACTGATCCTAACCATACATAGCAAAAGATTGATAATCCTAAATAACTTAAAGCTAATCACTTGTTTTGTCGAAGGATTCTCAAACAGTTGCGTAATTGATTGTCATTTTAATATCAGCAGACATTGCTATATTTGGCCACATACAGGCAATCAGCACTGACAAATGTCTGTGCATTTTAAGACCATTTGTTTTGAGCCTCTATTTTTAGGGGTCAGTGGCTAGAAAGGATATGCCAAGCCACAGAGGCGGGTGGAGGCTGCTGACCCCCAGCCACCTTCCTCTGAATGTTACTGTCGGAAACAACATATCAGTCACCTTGAGTGCTGAGCTTTCTCACTAGCAAGACATATGCGGCACCCCTTTAAGAGATGCGGCATCCCTTAAAGAGACATGCCGTTAAACATGGCACAGACAAATTCAGCAAAGGGGTGTTTAAACCAACACTCTTACAGATATGGTGACAGGTGATACTCTCTCACAAGACTTATCCAAGCATTGCATAACGGGGAAACTTTTGACCCCTCACATGGATCGAAACCGACTAAACTGGTGCACAGTGTACAGAGTTGGCGACAAAGTTTTCATGAGCGGCCGACCAAATAACGCTGCCTTTATTAAAACAAAAAAAGAAGAAGAAAAATTAAACTGCACGTGCATTGTTGGAATGTCAGTGCTAAGTAAATATTTTCATGATATCGTGATTATTCTTTGAAGATTTTTTTTTTCCAGTTTCAGGGCATCTGTAAATGTGTGGTGCTCTCAATCTTTTGGTGCGTGCCATAGAGTTGCCGATAGTAAATTTTTACATTGGTCCACTTCAGTTGCTTTCGGCTGAGTCGTGTGTGCCAGGCATTGCTGCAAGACATTGCTGCTCTTAAGATGACTTTTGTCCACTCTTGGTGTGGTTGTCGGAACTTCACAGTGAAGTCTAAATCTCCCAAGTTTCTGTTCTGGACGTTTATGTCTTCTGGCAGGACAATATGTTGGAGATATTTTTATTTGAGTTTGATGAGTACTTTCCTTCTTGTCAGTAGATTATGAATGTGCATAGCTCTTTTATCTGTATGTAGTTAGTGGACAATAGAAGAGCTGTGGTTTGCGTGCTGAGGTCACAAGCAAATCTCTGCTCTGTCCTTCCTCTGTGTTCCGGTTTAGGTGTCTCTCAGTCCCCAAACATCCTTTATCCAGACCACACCTCCTCAAGGTCCTGCAAAATGCTTAACTCTGTTGCCTTTCCTTTAGATCTGCATGCAAGTCCATTATGCTTCATGCCTGTTGTCGGTCCAAAACCAATGCAAAGCTCTGAGATTGTATTGTTAGCATTTTTTTAAGGTGGTATGAATCCAACCACTGCTTCATCTGGAATTGAATTCCAGTGTTTACTCCGGCCCCGCCAGCCACTTTGGATGTTGTCATTGTCCCCAAGGTCACTCCTCAATTGGTTCGGCAGAGCTGTAATAAGGAGACAAATAC
>NW_017805113.1:20924-26799 GCF_001891065.2 Hippocampus comes | reverse complement strand
AAAAAAAAAAAACATTCACATTCAAAACGGAACTCATGCAATCATGGGCAGCCGTAGCCAAGATTTTAACGCGAACCTCAAAACTGTGAGGTAGACATGCTAACCACTACTCCACTGTGCCACCCATTAAATAAGTTATCATAGGCAGTCGATGTGACATCTGAGCGCTTTCTCTGTCTCTGTGATTGATAGGTGATCAGTGCAGGATGTAGTGATTTTAAAATAAATTGTTTGTACAACAAAACTTAGTTGTTGTTTTCTAAACACACGCACACAAAATGAACAAATGACTGCTTCTCAAATGATCCAATTTCGGACCGGTGCTTTTTTTTATAACCACCGGCATCTAGATGACACACTAAAAAATAGCCATGATGATTTTCTGAACGCATTCTGTTAATCCCCCCACCCCCCCCAACCCCCTGATCTTTGCCTAGATTCTCTTTGTTGACAACTACTGTGAGTATGTGTGAGAGAGAGAGTGTGTGTGTGTGTGTGTGTGTGTGTGTGTGTGTGTGTGTGTAACATTAACAGCTGATGTGACATCACTGATCCTCTGCTTGTTCAGAGGTGTCACCTCGGGACAGAGGCACCACTCTGACACCCAAACGAAGCCCAACAATGTTCTCCCTGTCACTGTTATTCATCTAAATATTATTTGGGGTGTATGACTCAAGAGTGTCAAAAGTATCAAGCTGAAATTGAACATTTACAATAATCCTGGGGGGAAAAAATGACCTCTTTGTGTGATAACAGAGTGAGAGCACTTTGTGTTGCCATTAGGAGTCTTTGGCAGAGGATGCTGGCCCTTTAAGAGGGGAAGTGGGCAAGAGAAGTCCCCCTCCCACTCCCCCCTTGGAACTCCCCACCCCCTTCCTCCAGCACATTGTTCTGCCACTGCCGGCGAGCAGCGGCTTCCTCCGCACACTGCCCTCCGCAGCAAACACACACGGACAGACTGACGGACGCCTGGACTGGATGTGGACGCACGCCCCACGGTGGAAGGGCGGGTTGGAACGCCTGGTCACCGTCGATGACGCACAATTAGGAGCCTGACACTCAAACCGGAGACAAAGACACACCGGCTGGTTACAAGGATGCGCTGAGTGAAGACACGTCGCCGGACTGTGAACCAGCTCAGGTGACAAACACACACACACACACACACACACACACGCACACACACACACACACACACACACGGGCGCGCGCACACACTGAACAAAGGGGTAATCACAGCATGATGCTACCTTTCCTGTTGTCATGGCAACCATATCATAGTCTGAAGTCATGAGGAAGAGACAAGCAGAGGAGGTTGTCGGTTCATTTTGATCAAGCCAAGTCAAGGTCTTCCTAGCAGATATAAATCATTTTAGTGACAAATCCTCTTCCGCGCAGAGCAACAGGAAATGTTTGCGTGTGCGTGTGCGCGCACGTGTCCTACTTTTTGGCCTTTGTTTGACGGGCCCATAGAAAACACACAAAAATGTAAAGAGGCAAACGGAGATTCCCGCGAAAATAAGATGGCCGAGTGGATCAAAAAGGTTCCCCAAAGAGGAATAAAAGGCCCGCAGACATTAACACATCCACCTGTCTGTCTGTCTGTCTGTGTCAGCTGCCGGAGGTGAGGCGGTTGCCATGGCACCCTCAACATCATCAGGGGAAATAGGAGACTTGTAAGGACTTTCACAGACTTGAAGAAACTTGAGGAACATGAAGCGACCAAAAGAGATTTTTAGGGACGAGACTTGAGGATTACAACCAAAGGAACAACAGCCATAGAAAGGGTAATGTTGGTTGGCATGACATACTCATCAAGGGAACTATGACAACTGAAGCAATATCAAAAGACTTTCAATGATTTTGTTTTTTAAGGACATGACAAGACTTGTGGGAATTGGTATGGACGTGATTTGGAAAAGACTTGGAAGGACGTAAAGACACTTCTATTCAGTTTTGGGGACATCAGGAGATGCAAGAGACTTGTTAGGACATCTATAGACTTGAAGGGACATGAAGACATTTGTAGGGACTTATAAATACATAAAGAGACTTGGAGGGACGTGTAAGGATCATTAGGAACAAGACGAGGCTTCTCGGAACTTTAAGGGATATGACAAGACTTAAGGGGCATAATGAGATCTGTAGACCAATGACTTGGGATTTGTTATGGGCACAAGACCTGTACGGACATGAGGAAACTCGAAGCATAATCTACGATGAACAAATGTCACAGACATTATCACGTCCACCAATCTGTCTGACAGGTGTTCCGGAGGTGAGGCAGCTACCATGGCACCCCGACCGTCGTCAGGGGAATTATGGGGTCTCCACCTGATGCCACCGCGCATCCTGGTGGACTGCTGCCTTCCCAACGGTACGAGTTTGCTCACCTGTTTCTTATTCCAATCCGACACAGATTACAATGTCGGCGGTGTTGTGTTGTTCGCAGGGATGATGGTGAGCCTGGAGTGTCTTCGAGAAACTCCTCTCATCAGCATCAAACAGCAGCTCTTCACAGAGGCCAGGAAGTATCCCCTTTACCACCTTCTCCAGGTACGGCCGTTATCGGGCACTGCGGCCTTTACTGTCGGACATTACTGGTGGGGGGCACATGAAGAGACAAGAAGAAATTCGAGAAACTCCTCTCATCAGCATCAAACAGCAGCTCTTCACAGAGGCCAGGAAGTATCCCCTCTACCACCTTCTCCAGGTACGGCCGTTATCGGTCACTGCGGCCTTTACTGTCAGACATTACTGGTGGGGGGGGACATGAAGAGACAAGAAGAAAGCAAAAGACTTGAACAGACAGAAAGGGACTTGTAGAGACATGAGGATTTGTCGGGACTTAGGCGGACAAGAATTTATATGAACATGACTTGCAATGATACGACACTTCTCGGGACATTTGGCGATTTCTGGGCACAGTCGGGAACGTGACAAAAATTGAAAGGACATGACTTCTAGAGACATTCAGAGACTTCTATGGATACGAAAACACTTGTAGCGACACAAAGCGACATGAAAAGATTGTCGAAACTTGTCCGGGAAAGAGAAAACCTGATGGGACTTCTTGGACCCTCTGATCTCTGGCCGACTACAGGAGGAGTCCAGCTACATCTTTGTGGGCGTGACCCAGGAAGCAGAGAGGGAAGAATTTTACGATGAGTCAAGGCGGCTGTGCGACCTCCGCTTGTTTCACCCCATCCTGAAAGTGATTGAGCCGCTGGGAAATCGTGAGGAGAAGATTCTGAACCGAGAGATCGGTAATGTGCGGGGAAGGGGGGAATGGCGAAGTCCCGGTTGCCTCGCTAGAATCCCATGGCCATGCCACACTGTTTACTCACAGGATTCGCCATCGGGATGCCAGTCTGCGAGTTTGAGATGATGAAGGACCCAGAGATTCAAGACTTCCGTCGTGCCATATTGGGCGTGTGCAGGGAGGCCATGGAGGAGCGGGAGGGGGGCGGCGCCCACAGCCAAGCGCTCTACGTTTATCCCCCAAATGTCGAGTCCAGCCCCCAACTCCCACAGCACATCTACAGCAAGCTGGACAAAGGTAGAAGACTCTCGTCCAAAACTGCATCTTGACTGCATCTTAAATGTCTGAATGAAACTGACTTCTACTCTCGGTACGTGTAAGGACATAAAGAAGTTTCCAGTGGTTTGGAGGACATGAATTCAAAGGACTTTCAGGGATATTAGGATGCTTGAATAGAGTTTAAGGGACTTTTAGGGACACGATTTGCAGGGAGTTGTTGGTACATCAAGACGTTTCTTGCCATGAAGAACATGAAGGGATTTGAAGGGTGATGGAGAGACTTATGAAGACATGAAGAAACTTTGTCCACTCCTGCGCCAGACCTTTCCATCAAGGAAATGACAAGAACTGACTCGCTTTCTTGTGTCTCTCCACAGGCAGACTGATTGTAACCATCTGGGTGATCGTGTCGCCGACAAACTCCAAACAGAAATATACGCTAAAGGTATACAGCGAAACCCGATATATTGTCATAGAGAGGCCATATTTCAAAACAAATCAACATTTCAAAATACGCTTTTTACACAAATCTAAAACCAAAGTCAATTTTCTATCCAACAGTGCACGTGTGATGTTAGGAAGCAGTCGATCGGAGCCCAAGATATTGCTTAAATCGCAGATTTTCGCGACATATCGTTGCCGCGGTAGACGAACTGCAGTACAATGAGTGCAGTCGGTACTTTTTTTTTTTTTTTTACTTCAACAACTCACCTGAAAGATATACTTTTGCGTGCACAGGTGAGCCACGATAGCCTTCCCGAGCAGCTGATAGCAGAGTCCATCAGGAAGAAGAGCAGGTCCATGCACCTTTCCCCTCAGCAGCTCCGCCTCTGCGTACAAGAGTACCAGGGCCAGTACATCCTCAAGGTAGACCCGGATTTCAACATTTACCGTGGCCGTCTGACTCACACACACACACTATCTCCTCAGGTGTGTGGCTGTGACGAGTACCTGTTGGAAAAGTATCCACTCAGTCAGTACAAGGTAACAGCTTTCACGGATAGGTCCTCCCACTCCGATAGAAAGCCGTTTGAACGTTTATTTGAAATCGTATACCACAAAAAAAAAAATTAAAAAATACAAACCTCACTTGTGACTTGTGTCTTCCCGCAGTACATCCGCTCCTGTATCATCGTAGGTCGTCTTCCTCACCTCATGCTGGTCTCCAAGGACAGTCTTTACTGTCAACTTCCCGCCTCCAGCTTCGTCACTCCTTCCTACAGGTAAGCCTAGCGCTCAAACGTAGAACCGATCAGGGGTCGAGGACTTATTTGCATTTCAGTCGCCGGACCCCACAGCCATCTCCCTGTCCCGGAGGGACGGACGGTTCTCCGCCACGCTCGCTGTGGGCCTTCAACAGCCGGCTGAGGGTCCGACTGCTCTGCGCCACCTACGTCAACGTCAACATCCGAGACATTGACAAGGTTCGCCCGCATGTCTTTGTCCCGCGCCGTCTTTGTCTGACTCTGTCTAACGCTGTGTGTAGATCTACGTAAGAACGGGGATATATCATGGAGGAGAGCCGCTGTGTGACAATGTCAACACGCAAAGAGTCCCATGCTCGAACCCGAGGTAACATAGCGACCAGTGACTTTTAATAATTCCTTTTTTTTCCCTGCAACTATGAGTTTAAACAGTACTTCTACTTTTATCTGTCTTTTTTTTTCTTTTAAACTAGTATTCGTACTCCTACTTAAAATCACCATTTCACCTCTTCTGCATAACACGTAGATGGAACGAATGGCTGACCTATGACATCTACCTGGCCGACCTGCCCCGCTCAGCCCGACTCTGCCTGTCTATCTGCTCTGTGAAGGGAAGGAAAGGAGCTAAGGAGGTAGGAAAGAAATGGGAAACAGGAAGTAGGAGAGAAGAGGAAGAGAAGCCACCAAATGAATGACTCTCTGTCCATTTGTCCGTCAGGAACACTGTCCACTGGCTTGGGGAAACGTGAATCTCTTCGACTATAAGGACATTCTGGTTTCAGGGAAAGTGGCGCTAAGTTTATGGCCCGTGCCTCACGGCCTCGAAGACTTGCTGAACCCTATCGGGGTGGCCGGTTCCAATCCTAACAAGGTAAGCCACCCTGGGGGTTTTGCGTCTGGTCTGGCCCCCGAGATCAGCTCTCCTAATTGGTTGTTCCTGATCGCTAGGAATCTCCCTGTGTCGAACTCGAGTTCTCCTGGTTCAACCAGCCGGTTGTTTTTCCAGACGAGCAGCAAATTGAAGAACACGCCAACTGGACCATCAGCAGGGAACTGGGTTTCAACTACACGCATGGCCTGGTAACACACACACACACACACACACACACACACACACACACACACACAC
>NW_017805113.1:6019-19167 GCF_001891065.2 Hippocampus comes | reverse complement strand
AATGTCTGAATGAAACTGACTTCTACTCTCGGTACGTGTAAGGACATAAAGAAGTTTCCAGTGGTTTGGAGGACATGAATTCAAAGGACTTTCAGGGATATTAGGATGCTTGAATAGAGTTTAAGGGACTTTTAGGGACACGATTTGCAGGGAGTTGTTGGTACATCAAGACGTTTCTTGCCATGAAGAACATGAAGGGATTTGAAGGGTGATGGAGAGACTTATGAAGACATGAAGAAACTTTGTCCACTCCTGCGCCAGACCTTTCCATCAAGGAAATGACAAGAACTGACTCGCTTTCTTGTGTCTCTCCACAGGCAGACTGATTGTAACCATCTGGGTGATCGTGTCGCCGACAAACTCCAAACAGAAATATACGCTAAAGGTATACAGCGAAACCCGATATATTGTCATAGAGAGGCCATATTTCAAAACAAATCAACATTTCAAAATACGCTTTTTACACAAATCTAAAACCAAAGTCAATTTTCTATCCAACAGTGCACGTGTGATGTTAGGAAGCAGTCGATCGGAGCCCAAGATATTGCTTAAATCGCAGATTTTCGCGACATATCGTTGCCGCGGTAGACGAACTGCAATATAATGAGTGCAGTCGGTACTTTTTTTTTTTTACTTCAACAACTCACCTGAAAGATATACTTTTGCGTGCACAGGTGAGCCACGATAGCCTTCCCGAGCAGCTGATAGCAGAGTCCATCAGGAAGAAGAGCAGGTCCATGCACCTTTCCCCTCAGCAGCTCCGCCTCTGCGTACAAGAGTACCAGGGCCAGTACATCCTCAAGGTAGACCCGGATTTCAACATTTACCGTGGCCGTCTGACTCACACACACACACTATCTCCTCAGGTGTGTGGCTGTGACGAGTACCTGTTGGAAAAGTATCCACTCAGTCAGTACAAGGTAACAGCTTTCACGGATAGGTCCTCCCACTCCGATAGAAAGCCGTTTGAACGTTTATTTGAAATCGTATACCACAAAAAAAAAAATTAAAAAATACAAACCTCACTTGTGACTTGTGTCTTCCCGCAGTACATCCGCTCCTGTATCATCGTAGGTCGTCTTCCTCACCTCATGCTGGTCTCCAAGGACAGTCTTTACTGTCAACTTCCCGCCTCCAGCTTCGTCACTCCTTCCTACAGGTAAGCCTAGCGCTCAAACGTAGAACCTATCAGGGGTCGAGGACTTATTTGCGTTTCAGTCGCCGGACCCCGCAGCCATCTCCCTGTCCCGGAGGGACCGACGGGTCTCCGCCACGCTCGCTGTGGGCCTTCAACAGCCGGCTGAGGGTCCGACTGCTCTGCGCCACCTACGTCAACGTCAACATCCGAGACATTGACAAGGTTCGCCTGCATGTCTTTGTCCCGCGCCGTCTTTGTCTGACTCTGTCTAACGCTGTGTGTAGATCTACGTAAGAACGGGGATTTATCATGGAGGAGAGCCGCTGTGTGACAATGTCAACACGCAAAGAGTCCCATGCTCGAACCCGAGGTAACATAGCGACCAGTGACTTTTAATAATTCCTTTTTTTTCCCTGCAACTACGAGTTTAAACAGTATTTCTACTTTTATCTCTTTTTTTTTCTTTTAAACTAGTATCCATACTCCTACTTAAAATCACCATATCACCTCTTCTGCATAACACGTAGATGGAACGAATGGCTGACCTATGACATCTACCTGGCCGACCTGCCCCGCTCAGCCCGACTCTGCCTGTCTATCTGCTCTGTGAAGGGAAGGAAAGGAGCGAAGGAGGTAGGAAAGAAATGGAGAAAGGAAACAAGAAGTAGGAGAGAAGAGGAAGAGAAGCCACCAAATGAATGACTCTCTGTCCATTTGTCCGTCAGGAACACTGTCCACTGGCTTGGGGAAACGTGAATCTCTTCGACTATAAGGACATTCTGGTTTCAGGGAAAGTGGCGCTAAGTTTATGGCCCGTGCCTCACGGCCTCGAAGACTTGCTGAACCCTATCGGGGTGGCCGGTTCCAATCCTAACAAGGTAAGCCACCCTGGGGGTTTTGCGTCTGGTCTGGCCCCCGAGATCAGCTCTCCTAATTGGTTGTTCCTGATCGCTAGGAATCTCCCTGTGTCGAACTCGAGTTCTCCTGGTTCAACCAGCCGGTTGTTTTTCCAGACGAGCAGCAAATTGAAGAACACGCCAACTGGACCATCAGCAGGGAACTGGGTTTCAACTACACGCATGGCCTGGTAACACACACACACACACACACACACCACCCACACACACACACACACACACACACACACACACACACACACACACACACACACACACGGCCTGGCTCCCAGACAAACAAAAAGCCTGTCTCACTGTGTAGAACAGTCGCCTGGCGTGTGACAGCAGTGTTTCAGCAGCAGACGCTGAGCAGCTTCGGTGCCTTTGCTCCAAAGATCCCCTCTATGAACTCTCGGAACAAGAGAAGGACTTCCTGTGGAGACACAGGTGAGGACCAAATTCCCACGCATGCAAGCAAGGGTCTACTCTTTATCTTGTGTGTGTGTGTGTGTGTGTGTGTGTGTGTGTGTGTGTGTGTGTGTGTGTGTGTGTGTGTGTGTATGTGTCGCTGTTTTGCAGGCATTACTGTGTCAATATCCCAGAGTCTCTTCCCAAGCTCCTTCTTTCTGTCAAATGGAATTCCAGAGATGAAGTATCTCAGGTAGGTGATGTACAACCAAATTCCAAAGGTTGGTAGGAAATAAGGCATACATGTACAAGTCATAATTAAAGTAAATTTTAACCTTCCAAGTTTCAAGCACGTCACATTCCGCACCAAATCTCAAACACGTCAAGTGACTTTTGGGTTAAAAGCAAGTCATAGGTCAGGTCATATAATCTTGCTCAGTGACATCTGTGTCATGTACTGTTCAAGTTAAGTCCCATAAATACAAAGAAAGTCGTGCAATCCACTATTAAATGTACAAAAATAACCCACACTAAAATTAGTTACATAAAGTCCATTATGAATTTTTCCACTCGAGGCACAATTGGGATGACTGAACTGAGTGCCCCACTTCCCCCAAATTTCTCTTGAACTCATTGCTTATTTATCTGCCCAACTCCTCTTGCCAGATGTACTGCCTTTTGAAGGAGTGGCCTCTGATGGAGTCCGAGTCAGCTCTGGAGTTACTGGACTGCAACTTTCCTGACCCGATGGTGAGAGAGTTTGCGCTGCGCTGCCTGGTCCAGAGTCTGACGGACGACAAGCTCTCCCAGTACCTACTGCAGCTCGTACAGGTTCGCTACTCACCTGGAGGCAGAGGTGTGCAAATCTGGGTCCAGAGAGTAAAAACCCTGCCACAGTTTGGCTTTCGTCACACGTGCTTCGTCTCAAGAGCTTGTTTACCTGCCGTTTGAGTTGAAGCACCTGTGGTGAAACGTAAACTGTGGCGGAGTTTTTACTATCTGTGCCTGGACTTGCCATCTCTGTCCTCAGGGAAAGGTACGCCACCCTGGCACACAAGCGGAAATATATTTGTAATACGTGTTCAGGTGTTGAAGTATGAGATGTACCTGGACAACCCGCTGGCCCGTTTCCTGATCAAGAAAGCCTTGACCAATCAGAGGATCGGACACTTCTTCTTCTGGCATCTCAAGTGAGCAAAACGGTCAGAGGTTGGTGACTTGAGAGGCCGACGGGCGGAATTGACATTGGCGTGTTGCCGTCATCAGGTCAGAGATGCACAATAAGACGGTGTCGCGTCGCTTTGGCTTGCTGCTGGAAGCCTTCTGCAGAGCATGTGGCATGTACCTCAAACACCTGAACCGACAGGTGAGGGGAGACCCCTTCTGTCCGTTATTCGGTCCTTGATTGGTTGAACCTTGGGATCTATGCATGCGTGCATGCAGGTGGAGGCCATGGATAAACTGGTGAACCTCACGGATACGCTGAAACAGGAAAAGAAAGACGAGACGCAGAAAGTAAGGAACGGAAGCGTGGAGCCACGCACCCGAGTCTGACTTGTTCCATAATCCCATGCGGTGATTGCTTCTTTAGACTCAGATGAAGTTCCTGGTGGAGCACATGTCCCGTCCAGATTACATGGAAGCTCTGCAGGGATTCGTCTCTCCTTTGAACCCCGTGCACCAGCTGGGACACCTCAGGTGATACTCCCTCCACCAATGCTGCTGCTATGCAATGCAGAAGTGGGACATTTAGCGTGAGTCAGACCTGAGCTGCCAATTTGAAAAATTGGGACTTGCTTGACTAAAATTTTTGGGTAGATTCCGTTAGACTTTGTGGGTGTTTATTTATGATTTGCTCCTACCTGCGAGTGAAACTCGACCTGTGTGGCCAGGCTGGAGGAGTGCAGGATAATGTCGTCAGCAAAGCGTCCACTGTGGCTGAACTGGGAGAACCCCGACATCATGTCGGAGCTGCTTTTCACCAACAACGAGATCATCTTCAAGAATGGCGACGGTAGCATGTGTTGCACGGGATGGCGGGTCATGTGACTCCCGTGTAACCAACTCGTGTTTGAGTGTTTTCCAGATCTACGGCAGGACATGCTGACGCTACAGATCATCAAGATTATGGAGAATATCTGGCAGAACCAAGGCCTGGACCTGCGGTGAGACATCACCGAAAATGACAAACACTCATGACGGAGGACTCACACTTTGTGTACGTTGGTCTCAGCATGCTCCCCTATGGATGCCTGTCCATCGGCGACTGTGTTGGTCTCATCGAGGTGGTCAAGAGCAGTTTCACCATCATGCAGATTCAGTGCAAAGGAGGCCTGAAGGGGGCGCTGCAGTTCAACTCCAACACTTTACATCACTGGATTAAAGACAAGAACCGTGGAGAGGCGTCAGTATCTGTTTGCTTGTGTGTCTGTCAGCATAAATTAGTTTCCACACCATGAGTAGACAGGATCCAAACGAGAAATCTATAATATCACTCGGCCGCAATCGGTGAACTGCAATTTAGTGGGGCAACCGGACGGGGATCCAAGATGTTATAAACAAGTGTGACCTCACTCTTTCAGATATGACCGTGCCATCGACTTGTTTACCAGGTCGTGCGCTGGCTACTGCGTGGCCACGTTCATTCTGGGAATTGGCGACCGCCACAATTCCAACATCATGGTGAAAGAGAACGGACAGGTGAGTCCTCCTCCCGCCCGCTATCCCCTCCCCCAGTCTCTGACCTATTGCTGTCCTGCAGCTCTTCCACATCGACTTCGGTCACTTCCTGGACCACAAGAAAAAGAAGTTCGGCTACAAGCGGGAGCGGGTCCCCTTTGTCCTTACGCAGGACTTCCTGATCGTCATCAGCAAAGGAGTCCAGGAGTCAACCAAGACAAAAGAGTTTGACAGGTAGTCTTGTATTTTTGCCGCCCGTCTGTGTGTCCAAGGACGTTGCTCACCCACCCGTCTCACCGACAGGTTCCAGGAGATGTGCTATAAGGCCTACCTGGCCATTCGCCAGCACGCCAGCCTCTTCATCAACTTGTTCTCTCTGCTGCTCGGATGCGGGATGCCTGAACTGCAGAGCTTCGACGACATTGCCTACCTGAGGAAAACCCTGGCACTGGGTAAACACGCACACACACACAGACACACATTAAAAAACAATACCCCAAAAAACAGTCCAAGCATCTGGCAAATGCTTTGGCATCTATCCAATAGCTCATATTTTTCATCTTGAGGCCCATGTACAGGTTCACTCTTTCTCCTCACTGGTAAGACAATTCAGCGCACCATTCGGTAAATAAATGCACGAATCGCTTCATGGCAAGCCGTTTGAGGGCATATGAGGACATTGACCTCAAGACGGATATCAAGGATATAGATGAAAAGCTCAAACGGCTTGGTACAAAGGCATCTAATGAAGTTTTTTTTTGTGGGGGGGGGGGGGGGGACAGAGAAAAGCCAGCAGGAGGCGTTGGAGTACTTCAGCAAACAGATGAATGACGCCCATCATGGAGGCTGGAGCACCAAGATGGACTGGATCTTCCACACTATCCGACACATGCCCAATGAGCACTAGCTAACAAACGCACACGCACTACAACGTTGTAACAGCAACGCCAATCTCAGGGTTGCGGGTCCGAGAATGCCAAAGGCGTCGTCCCCTTTTTTCGGTGCTAATGTTAAGCCAGTGAGCTGCTGTTGTAGCATGCATTTGAAACAAACTTTATTGACCAGCTGCTGTGAAGACAAAAAAAAAAAAAAAGCAATAAAAACTTTGAGACAATCAGCCCGAGCCAATTTAGGGGGTGGGGGACTTTATTAGCAGGGGACAGACTAGAAACACCTTTGAAATTTGGGGTTAAACCTATGAATTCTCGCATCAACAGCAGCATAACTGGTGAATGATGAAGAATGATTGGTTGTTGATGCAATCACTGTTTATTGATTGAGTCCACTGCGTGTATAGTGATGTTTGCACTGTGTGACAGTACTTTGCTAAAACGAGGTGTGACTTTTGCGAAAGAAATCAATGAAATAAATGATTTCAAGAAGACGTTCTCAATGGTTGCGTCACTTATTTCATTTCGATATGGTTTGCTTTGTCACCATCTTGTGGTTTATCTTATTATTACAAACATTTTCAACCCACAGAAGTATCTGAGGCTTACTCATACCTCACCTTTTGGCACAAAGTCCACAAAATAAATCTAATTCACGAAGCAATGGTACACAAGTAAAAATAAAAATTGGGACCCTCAAAGTCAGTGGGCACAAAATTTGACTTTTAGCTTGGCACTGATGTTTTAAAGTGCAAAATATAGTTTGTCTTCCTTTTGGGGAGAGTGAAACATCAAGTTTGTGTTTCAGACCGCTTAACGATGCGGTGAAGGCTTGCAAGTGTTAGGGAACGTGGCATATGTTTTTTTTTCGTCAGGGTTAGAGTTCAAGGTTGCAAAGACCTTCTCCAGACATCCAGCTTTAATGGTCACAAATAATTTTTCTTGTCACCATTAAATTTTGAACATTTTACTTTTAGAACTATTTGCGAATGTCTGCCGAAGGTCTTTGGAACCTTGAACAAAACCTGGGAGAAAAACAAAAAACAAAAACAAGGCCATGTGCAAACACTGGCAAACCTTTGCTCTGCAGTGAGATACGGCCATTAGGAAAATGCAATACAGTTTGTCGTCATCTTAGAAAAAGACAAGGACAACTGCAAGTTTGAACAGTATGAATTGTGCTATGAACTGGTGACATCTGGGTTGCATTTTCAGGAAAAAGGAGAAATTATGACATTAAAATAGTGATTCCCAACCCACTGACACGCTTGAGTGCACCGCAGGAAATGATCCAATTTCAATTGTTTATTGACTACAAATAACGTAGCTTCAGTTCATCTATGCGTGTGATGAATAGCAGCAGGGAGGACGCCGCAGGTGTCATTGATCTTTTGCTATGTATACAACAGAATAAGACTTGATTTGTTATTGTGGCAGTTTTATTGCGTAAAATATGTGCCATGGCTCAATTAGGTTGGGAAACACTGCAATAAACCTCCACCATGACTTTTCACCAAGAATACCGCTACTCACCAATCCGTCGTCCAGCACGTGACACCTGCTATAACAAAAAGAAAAAAAAAAACCCCAACAACAACAGATGTGTGCGTTTTCCTCTCTTGTTTTATTATAAAAGTTGTTTCTACATTGACTGTGAACAAAAACAAACAAATAAAAGCATGACAATGAATAGTCCAGGGTCTCCATGGCAACATACAGGTAAGCATGGCTGAGGGGAGGGGGCTGGTGTTGGGGTAACCATGGCAACAGTGGTGGTTGTGGGGAGGGGTCTCTATTATCACCGTCCTCGGACCTCACCTTACCTACACACACACACGCACACGCACTAAATCACTCATCCAGAGTGTGTTTATGTCACATCTGGAACCCACCACACAGGAAGCAAGGTGCTTTGAGAACTCAAGTAATTACAATTTTTAAAAGGCATCAGCCCATTGGGGGGGTGGCTGTCACCGTGGCAAGACAAGTGTCTCTGATTGGCTGTAACTGAGCCTCCTGTGAAGCTCCGCCCCTGCCACTTTATAAGCCAATCAGCAGCTTGGAGACGTATTTGTCTTAAAAAGAAAAAGCAAAATGTTTGAACGGCTTGACTTGACCCCTCCTCTCTCACACGCACACACACACACGCACACACACATACATACAACCGTGGGTCCCTACTCGTCATCATCATCCTCTTCATCATCATCCTCGCCTTCGTCATCCTCCTCTTCCTCACCACCCTGAGCGGATGAACCGGGGTTCCTGGCATATGACACGCCACCCCGATACGCTACCATATCCTGGGAGGACAGGAAGCACAGAGAAGTCTTCAAACCTTGCTATATGCTTTCAACACAAACAAATTAAAACACTCTCTTTCAACACACAGCAAACATATCGGAACATAAAAAGCGCTAAAATAAAATACGTTGACATTATCAGTGTTGATAAGTGTTTTGAATACCCCAAGATGGCAGTAATGACTAAGTCACCGTGTTCCATAGCTGGCTGTCATGTCAATATTACAGCGGGGTAATTAAGTCCTCCCCAAAGCATATTCAGAAGTTTGATCTTCTGAATGTTTAGGATTTTCCTCTGGCAATTAAGCTTACAACTACAAACCTTCAGGGACCATTGTAGGGCTTAAAAACTGAGTAAGATTGTTTAATTTGACAGAAAGTGACATTAGCGGCAGCAAAACAGAGGCCAAGAAAATATCTGTCTCTCTCCATTATTTTATAGAACTTTTTACTGCATTTTAATCAATTTTTAATTAATTTTTTCAATATTTAACGGTATTTATATTAGCGCACAAAGCTAAAAACTGTAGATTTCCATGACAGACAAGTAAATACGTTCCACAAAAAGAATCTGCTATATAGTGGGTCAGTAGTATAAGGGGTGGAGGGGTAGTGGGGAACAATGTTGATGTGCGACACACTAGTGTGTGCGTTTCCTCACCCGGTCATATTTCTCCCGGAGTTTCTGCGCCTTCTCCTCGTACGGCAGCTTGTCAGACTGTGATAACTTGCTCCACATCTCACCCAGCTTCTTGGCGCAATCGCCTATGGAGAGCCCGGGGTACTGCTGCTTCACGCTGGGACGGTACTCACTGCAGAACACGAAGAACGCCGACCTACGAGACAAGCATGGCTGTGAGTTCAAAATGGGTGTCGCCCTCTGGTGGAGGGAAGGCGCCAATTTCAACCCGCAGGTTCTCCTCAGAGGAATTTGACTTACGGTGGCCGCTTGGGTGCGTTGGGGTCTTTCCTCTTGCGCCCCCTCTTTCCAAAGCCTTTGGGTGGGACGTAATCTCTCATCTCCCTGTTGTAACGCACTTTGTCGGCCTTGGCCATGTCCTCAAAACACTTCTTATCACTGGGAGACAAACCCTAACGAGAGACAAACGTTGACTGAATGAACCCCACATCCTCATACCCCCCCACCCCCCACTGCGTCCTTGCCCCTTATCGCGGATCTCACCTTCCATCGCTCTGAACACTTCTTGGAGAACTCGGCAAAGTTCACTGACTGCTCCGGGTTCTTCTTGCGATGTTCCTCTCGACACGTCTGCACGAAGAAAGCGTACGCAGACGTCTTCCCCTTGGGCTTGTTCACGTCCTTTCGCATCATGGTGGCGGCCTGAGATGTGTGAGATGTGACACAGATGTTCACCATATATACAGTGCGCATGTGCCTGTGTCATATATATATATATATATATATATATATATATATATGTTATTTGTGTGTGCGCGCGCGCTACTACTGACAAATAGCACTTTTTATGGTGCTTACCACCAGATTCAGACATTTTCACCTCAAGAAATGATGATGATATGGATACTTTCAATTATGTTGCTTGTCTTTTGACAAAGCCAAGACACTGATTACCACCAAAGTCCCATCAACCCGCTATTTATTTATCCATTTATTACCTATACCAGTTGTGCTCATTAGGGTGAGGTGCAGCCTACATTTTTTTTTTGCATTTTCCCTCTGGTAAGCTAACTCACTATTTTTATTTTATTTTTTTCCCATCCCACCAGATGACCTTGGATCAAGAGGGTTAGTATGCCCTGGACTGGTCGCCGGCCAATCACAAGGCACATTTCTAAAAAAAAATTATCCAAATGTAACAATTTTTTATGATAAAAAAAATACATTTTGTAGGAACAATAACATTGTTTGCATAGGGGTGGAGTTGCTCTTTACTTTCAAACAAGCGTCATGTAAACGCTCGACTGGGGGGCAAATAACGGCCCATCCTTCGGCTACTAACAAAGAACTGATGGGCATCCATTTTCTCCTCAGTCGGGGTTCTCGGGGACACGACGTGACATTCCGGGATGTGTCTCGGGAGATGGGATGAAGTGCCGCGGCCGCGAGCCACTCGGAGTCGGGGGAGGAAAAGAAGACGCATCAGGGGTTGGATGGGTGAATGGATGGTGGGCAAGCAGTTAGCAACGGTTAGCTTAGCCTGGCTACCAGAACAATGAGCCACCATTTGCTTCCCGCCCTCTGCGGAACGAGCCTCCCATCCCCCTACGAGACGTCACAACGGGGCCGTTTTGGAGCACAAAGGGGCCCGGAGAAGAGCGCATTAATGTCCGACTTTCCGTCGCTTATCCGAGCGACACTTTAGTGTTCGCAATGGAAATAAATTCCCCAGTGCCACACTGCTCCGCATTTTCTATCACGGGGCTACGGCTATGCTCCGGAGAGTAGCGGAGCACGGGGCGGCGTAGACTATTTCCTGGCGTTCGAAGTGCCTCAAAATGGGCGTTTCTTGGTCACCACAGCGCGACTCGAAGAGTCACTGGAGGGCACGCACGTAAAACGACAGCAGCAGAGGCACACTTTGAGCCCCACCGCGGTACATTTATGCCCTTTTTATGGTCGGGGTGATTGGAGCGCTCTGCCTCAAGCTTTTGCAAACCCACGTCCTATACAAGATGGCCGGCTGTACTCACTCGTTAGGAGGGCCGACGGCAGGTTGAAGCACACTCGGGATCGGGGCTTCTGTTTATTTTTGTTCTTTTTTGTTGACAAGTAGGCTAATTGTTGACGTCTGGTGGCTGAAGCGAAGACTGGACAGTCCGTTCACTTTCAAACTGGGTCGAGCTGAGGACCGCTCCCGCCCCCAGAACACGCCCCCCACGTCGTCTTCCAAATCAGTGGGGCGGAGGGAAGGATGCGCCGTTGGTGGGGCTTGGGGGAATAATCGCATTTGAATGGCTGCATTTTTGACGCGGGGCGGAAATTCTCGTTTTGACTAGGCGGGGCGAGTTAATAGTGGAGTGCGATTGGTCGTAGGCAATGTCAGTCAAAGCATGACGTCGGCGTCACATTACGTCGTTTTGTTTGGTAAAATGGCGCCGATAGAAATATTTGCTCTTGTAGCTTTATCGCTGCTTTTATAAACATCGTTATATTCATCGTACACTAACTGGAGGAAATACGAAACTACATATACGATAAAGTAAAACAGCAAGGCAAACAATACAACTACACTAATGTAGTTATATTCAATCCAGGTTTACTACCCCACATGCACAGTCTTGGCAAACAAACTGCATTAAAATCAATCCATCCACTTTCTCATCTGCTTCTCTTAACTCGGGTGGCGGATCAGCTAAGGCCTTCCTCACCTGACTTTGGGCCAGAGGTGGGATACACCCTGAACTGGTCGCCAGCCAATCGCAGGGCACTCCATGCAATCATCATACATGTTACGGACTTCTTAAGGGGGACGGGGCTAACCAGCCAACTACCATGCTACCCATTTTAAATTTATTCATATCTATAATTCTGTCGTACTGATTCTCAAGTAGTGGCACAGTGTTTGACTTCTTAGCATGTCTGTCTCATAGTGCAGAGGTGCAGGGCTCGATTCTGGCTCCGGCCTACCTGTGTGGAGTTTGCATGTTCTCCCCGGGCCTGGATGGGTTTTCTCCAGGTACTCCAGTTTCCTCCCACATTCCAAAAACATGCATGGCAGGCTAATGGAACACTCTAAATTGTCCCGAGGTGTGAGTATGTGAGCGGATGGTTGTTCGTCTATGTGTGTTCAGTGATTGGCTGGCAACCAGTCCACGGTAGTCCCCGCTTACTGCGCGAAGACTGCTGGGATAGGCTCCCAGCATGCCCGCGACCATTGTGAGAATAAAAGGGTTAGCATATGGATTGATGGATGGATGATTCACAAGTGTGGTATCAGTACCCAATGATACACAGACTCTCGTGGAATGACAAAAATCACTGAAATAAATACAATTAACAACATTTTTAAAATGCAATAAAATCAGAATGAAGCTTGTCACAGTATATTTTTTTATTTTTCAAGAAATGTACATTCATCAAGTACAGTTCAGTTGTATTTTCGTACAGTGTAATGCATTTGCAATAGATTTTTACGAACATTTTTTAATTAAACTTTTTATATGATTTTGTACAATCCATATCAACATTTAATTTTTTTTCTTTTACAGCATTAAAGCACAGTGCTGCTAATATTCTGTACTTTACAGTGGCGGAAAGTGATAAAAGATACATTTTAGGCATAAAAATTGCATAGGTTTTGATGAACCTTTAGGCACCTGTGTTTTCGTGTTGGTGATGGTGATGTTTGCACAGATAAATATTAATTTATCTAAGGTTGTATTATGCTAAGAATATGGAACGATTACTTTTTGTGGTTTATCTTTACCTAATATGAATAAAAAATGTAATCATTTCAGGCATAAGGGCAAAACGGCTTAAAAATGTCACGCAACCTGACGTATGCTCAGTGGAGTGAACAAAGAGGGAGCAATGCGTCATGTTTGAGCCTCAGCAGCTGCCATAGTCGTCCAGGAAGCGCGATGTTTATACTACCGACGATCCTCGGCGCACTTATTTAAATTTCTTTGTTTTTATAAAACAATTATACAATTTATGGATGACATGGACCCCGTGCAGCTGTTCAGGGATCAGTTTAATCCGCAGACTGAAGCCGTCAGTATCACCAAGTCTCAGCATTAAAAAGTGTATTTTGTGCTTGTGAATATTGACGTACATCCCACTTTTTTCATTCTCTGGGCATTGACTCGATCAAAATTAGACCTTTCCGACTCTCACGATCAATCGTTTTGA
>NW_017805113.1:0-729 GCF_001891065.2 Hippocampus comes | reverse complement strand
GGTGCGGATGTGTGTCTGTGTGTTTTGGTTTCGTTCATATGAGGGGCCGTTCCGGCTGTTGCTCATCGTGTCGTGTGTGCGTGCGTGCATATGTGCGCGAGTGCATGGTTGGGCGCCCGTGTGCGTGCGTGTGTATAAGCTTGCACGTGCGCGATCGGGTCGATCGTGGGAGATTGGTTGCTTCAAAAGTTGATCTTCAGTCAAAAAGGTTTGCCCTATGTGGCAAGTAGTAAGTAACCGCTGCAGCTCGCATGCAGACGATGCCTGCTTTGAGTGGCAACAACCGAATACAAGACTGATTTGAAGAGGATTGTTCAAGAGAAGGAATGCCAAAAGTCCCTGCACTTAGGCGCTAAGCAACATGCATAGTAAGAGAAAAACTTGATTACCGTATTGGCCCGAATAAAAGACAGCCCTGGTTATAAGACGACCCCCTGTTTTTCAAGACTCAAGTTTGAAAAGTCTTTTTGAACACCAAATTAATTTCTGTACAGAAAATAATTACAGTACATCTGAAACAAATGATTATCACAATATATTTGAGAGAAAAAGCATGTTATTTTGCCTCATTCAAATCTTAATATCTGAACATTTAAATATGTAAACCAAAGTGCAATCACATTCGTAAATGAATGGCTTCTGATTTTTTAAATGTAAATAACATCATAACTTCTCCTCAGCTGCCAGTTCACCAGGCCGATCTTCGGCCCACTTTTCTCCAGATTGTCG
>NW_017805112.1:0-1793 GCF_001891065.2 Hippocampus comes | reverse complement strand
CTGACTTGGTGGACGTTCATCATAAATTACACCGAGTGTGGTGAAGAAAAGGTAAGAGGAGTTGCATGCCGAAATGGTGCTGTTGTGTCATGATATTTGTGACAAATAGTCGAAGTTGTTGTAGCCCAGTGGGCAAAAGAGGCTCGAGTCCAAGCACACTGTTACCACCGTCTCGGCGCACACGGTGACTCGAGTGCGCACCACGCACACACATGACCTTTCGACACTCACTCCTTCATTTCCATCCCAGTTGAATCTACAAACATGACACCACACCATTCCCACTTCCCTTACAGTTTCAGTAGCGCAACCCAGGGTGCAAAGCCTTAAATGAGGCTCTTTCGCATGTTTCAGAGATCAGGTGACTAGAAATTTTGGGGGCTTTATGAAATGACATGTTTTCCATTATTTTGGAGTGGACAATGTGGGTCTTGTTTTTACTGGTGTCTTGTGACTTTCTTTGATTATCTGTGTTTCGGTGTTACATTGCCCTGAATTTAACCCAACTTTTGAGGTTCAGTCGATTATATTGGAATCCTGGGCTCTTAGAACCTGTTGTTTTTTTTTTTTTTGTGGTACATTTATGAGCTTAAACATTCATTCTAAGTGCCAAATATAAACAAAAAGCCGATAAAAACACAGCACATTCTGATCTTTTAAACCCTGCGGCGTCCTTAATGTCTTTTCCTCTCATCTTAGATTCAAATGGTCAAGGGAGAGACGTGGAAACTAATGAGCCGGGTGCCTCACTGCCATTACCGTATGACCCTTAAAGCACACAGCGATCGCGGAGACTCTGAATGGAGTGAGGTCAAATATTTTGGTACGTCGCCAAAGAACCGTGGCGCGTTTTTGTCAAACCTCGTCCATCCTGGTTTATATGTGCTTCCTTTGTAGAGGCAGACAAAGAATCAAATGCCATGTTGTTAGCGGCCATCATCATCCCGCTGCTGTGTGCCAGCCTGGTATCCCTGACGTGTGTGTGCTGCAGAAGGTGGCTGAAGGCACCATTTTTTTTTTTTTTCGAAGATGAGATGCCATTTTCTCATCGTCACTCTTCCCGTGCAGGAATCAGGAGCGCATCTTCAACAAGGTGCCAGAACCTCGGGACCTCCTCAGCGATATTCGTAACAACACCAAGGTAATAAGGATTTCAAATGTGACCAGCATTATAAAATGCCAGTTCCTCCACTCTGTAATATGGTACTTTATAAGAACATCCAATAATGTTATATGACAAAGTCAAATACAATTTTTGCCAATGTTATTTTTTGCAGGGGACCTTGGCCACTTTGAGGGCATTGCTATCTATCTATCTATCTCTGGCTCTCTCTCTGGCTCTCTATCTCTGTCTGCACATCATTTTACATCATTAAGGCAGCTTTATTTATGGAACGCACTTTATAAACAAGCTAACTCAAAATGCTTATGCTACATTAAAGGCAAATGCAAAAGAATTAAAGACATGAAAAAAACAACATGATTTTAAGTTTGAAAGCAAAGTAGACAAATGAAAAATTGTTTACTAAAATTATTGAAAGAACGTACACACACGAAATCAGTAAGACCTTAATCATAGGTATGGCGGGGTGGGCGGGGCATAGATTTTAACCTGGATTTTAAAGGATTTCCACTTCTCACTTAAATTCTGTTGGTAGTTTATTCATGCAGCACATTAGCCAAATGCTGATTCACCATGTTTGCTTTGAACTCTGGGCTCCACTAATTGACCTGAATCTGTTGACCCCCCCTCCCCTCAAATATATATTTTTTAAACCCACCAAATTTGCTAA
>NW_017805111.1:720167-744282 GCF_001891065.2 Hippocampus comes | reverse complement strand
GCTGAAACTGCAACTGAAACAGCAGACGAGACTGGGTGACACCCTTCGCAGCCAAATTGAAATACATCAAAAAGAAAAGGCTCAGTTAGAGGCGACAAAAGCTATTATTGGTAAGTCTGAGATCATGGTGCAGTCAATCTTGGAATCGCTGTATTAAATAATCATCATTTTGGGATTGTTGCAACAGAGCAAAACTGTGGTAGATGTCCATCAGGATGGACCCTTCTTAAATCAACCTGCTATTATTTTTCCCTCCCTGAGCCCAACGCCAAAAAAAACTGGCAAGACAGCAGAGCAGACTGCATTGGGCGAGGCGGGGACCTTCTCGTGATCAAGAACCTGCAGGAACAGGTCCAAAGGCAATATTTCATTTTTAACATGAGAATATATTTATTTTTACATTAAAAAAAAAAAAATCTCGGTCAGTGTTCAAATTTTCAAATGATCACATCGACTGATGCACTACATCATGGACGAGTCACCTGTCATGACTATATGGCACATTCAGACGGCCAACCATTCACTCCCACGTTCACACCAGTAGTGACAAACAATTACAATCCATTCATCCATTTTCTGAACCGCTTTAATCTCACTAGGGCCGCGGGGGGTGCTGGAGCCTGTCCCAGCTGTCTTCGGGCAGTAGGCGGGGGGCATCCTGAACCGGTTACCAGCCAATCGCAGGGCACACATAGACGAACAACCATCCACGCTCACACTCACACTTAGGGACAATTTGGAGTGTTCAATCAGCCTGCCATACATGTTTTTGGAATGTGGGAGGAAACCGGAATACACGCAAGCACGGGGAGAACATCCAATCTCCACACAGTGAGGCTGGAGCTGGAATTGAACCCGGTACCTCTGGACTGTGAAGTCGACGTGCTAACCACTCGACTACCGGGCCGCCCCCAATTACAATCCCTCAAACGGAATTTATGTTTACTCTGCTTGTATATTTTTTGTCACACACAGAGAAGCAAACCACACACACAGTATCCATGCTTGCAAGAAACATCTGGCTATGATAGATTATAAATGTTGACTGAGCTATAAAGTTGTGTGTGGGGTGGGGGGGGTGCTTAAGGGCATCTCAGCGGTAGTCAGGGCGCAGAATTGGATCTCCTCAACAACGAGTTGCTGTTTTCTTGATTTTATAAACACCTTGTACTTGTACAGTTCCGTTCAACTTTGGTTTTCTTTCTTCCAGATACTTATAAGTGATAATGTTCCAAAAGCGAGCTCCAGTTCACGTTTGTGGTGGCAGAATGGATTCTGGATGGGTCTACGAGACACCGAGTCACGGGGAAAATGGACATGGATAAACAACACGACTGCCATTGAAACAGGGTGTGCATCTTGCTGACTTCTAACGCATTTATTCAATACAACAATCCAATTTTGTATGTTATTTGACTTGATTTACTCAAGGTACTGGAGGAATCACCAGCCCACCACCATTGGACTTCAGACTGGGGACTGTGCAGCTTTTATTTACTTTACAGACGCCACAAAAACATGGTACAATGGAAACTGCCAGGACCATCTGTACAACTGGATATGCGAGATGGAGGCAAAGCCCTTTGAGGAGAACTGAACGTAATCATGCTCATGCAAAATGTCCAATAAACCTAAGCGCATAAAAGCCCCAAATGTAATCCATCCATTCATGCGTGCATTTTTTTTTTTTGCGCTTGTCCTCCTTTACCACTGAATGGCTTCGGTCCTGAATACATGAAAGAAGCACTCATGGAATACAAACCCAGTAGGTTTCTAAGGTCAGCAGACTCGGTGGATTGGTGGAGCCCAGAGTTCAAAGCAAATATGGTGTATCGGCATTTAGCTGTTCTGCTGCGTGCAAATGAAATAAGATGCAAATAGAGCTGAATTTAAATTCTTTTAGACTTATATACTTGCTTCTAAATATTGTGTTTTGCCTTTAAATGTTGTTTTGTAAATTTTAGATTAAACCATTTAGATCGGTGACTTGAGCTAGGCCATTGTGTCGCTGTGACCTTTCCTCCTGGCTCAGCATCTTCTTTTCCGTGACACCCTTGGTATACATCTAGTTGTGATCAGTTAAGACCATCTAGTCACATGTAGTCACATGAGCAAGACAGAGTCGCCCTCCTTGCGGGTGGGTGGCCAAGGAAGCATAAAGAATAGAAACCATTTTGAACAGATTAGAGCTTCTTCCGCAATCTCGCAGAAAAAGGCTCCACAGCTGTGTCTCAATCTTCCTGGCATCCATTCAATACTTCAACTGAGAATATGAAGTCTTCTGCTAGTGACTGACCATAGCGAGTATTAAAGGTAAAAGATATATTTCTTTTCTTAAGTAGACTGTATATCTACAAAAAAAAATCATATCTGGAGCCATTTGATTTTATTTTGTGCAACCAATTGCTGAAATAAAATTGAGGAAATTAAAATAAAGTAGATGTGGAGTCTGCTGAAAAAAATAGTATCTGGATCCAAATGATTTTGTTTCGTGCAACCATTTGATGAAAGAAAATTGAGTAATTTCAACAAAAACAACAAAAAAATTCAGTGTGGTCACCAACCAATCCCATACAATCATTCACACTCAAATTGGCCTCTATGGAGATTTGTCATTTACCAATATAGGTTTTGTGATTTCATTCAATTACTAACTATTAACATCAACTGCAGAGCTGGAAGGCTATAGATTTTTGATCCCGTTACAAGTTGCTTCCTCTGGGTCTCCATGTCAATATTTAACTCATGAACCTTTTCTGTTTGTAATGCTGCACACACGGGGCAATGTCCTCCCAAATACTCCCTTCCCGCAGGTCTCATGAGAACAGTCAACATGGAGGAGAGCGCCTACAACAAACTGATACACCGGGAGGACCTGAGCGTGGACGAGCCGCCGCTCCACTCACACCAGGACAAGCAAGGTACAGTATACTAATAGATACAAGACCTCTCCCTGTTATGGACTCTGATTTGCTACTCAAAAGTTCTTTTATGCTTTATTTGCTTCTCCGTGGAGTGTCCTTGTCAATGGTGAATCCCGCATCCAATTGGACCTCTCAAAGAGTGCTTGAAATCACGCTGGCTGGGCTTGCCGCTGTCCTGCTAGCAGTGGATATTGGCCTGGGAGTCTATTGTGAGTCCCCATTGAACTTGTTATGTGGCCATTAGATTGCAACAAGCGGGGAGTTGACAATAAAGGGAGTGTAAAGTAAAAACAAGAGTAGTTAAAGGTAATGTAATCAAGCTTTGGTGATCAGACTGCATAGTCCCCTTTGCATCTTCACTTCGGTTAAGTTGTCGTTTTTACTGTCAAGCTGCTCTGTTTAGTCTCTTATATACCGTGTTCAGGTTACTTTTGGATTTGCACTGGATGTGTTGTGCATTTGGATTTCCATTCCCAGTACTTGGAAGTATAGTTTTAAAATTTCAGGGAAAAGGTGAATTTAATGAATTAATAAAGGAATCATATGCATCTTATACAAAATGCATGCTTTGTTTTTGTTGTTGTTGTTGTTCTGAGTCTTAAAAACCGTAAAGCTGTCTTTCTGGATAAATTATAGTGAAACAATGATTTTAAATAAATGTTGCATTGATATATTGACGAGCACTCCAATAAGATAACTTCATACTATTTCATTCTTGACATTATTATTCGTATACTAACTCTGAAGTCTTTGATAGATGCTGCATTTAGTGTTTGACTGCAATGTTTCCATGGCAACAGACAACAACCTCACAGACGAGTCTCAGGCGGTGATGAGCATCAGCCGTGAGGTGGCTGCGCTGAACACGGCCTACGAAATTGCCTCAAAAAAACGAGCTGAGGCCGAAATGCAGTTGGCGCAAGAGAAGAGAAAGCATCAAATGATCAAGTGGCAGGTGGAACACCAGACGACAAGAAGCAGCGATGACAAAAAGCAGGCAGACAAAATCCAAATGGACATTACTATCTTAAAATCCCACATACCAATGCTAAGTAAGACTTGTTTTTAACATAGTACACGGCCCACTACTATAGTGTGTCATTAAATATCTTCTTGATCACCACAACATAAATATAATCATGCCTTTCTGCAGAGGAGGGCTGCAGACACTGTTTACCAGGCTGGACTTTAATCAACTCGGCATGTTACTTCCTTAGCTTCTCTGACACGTACTCTCGCAAGTCGTGGCAGGAAGCCAGGGAGTTTTGCAAAAAGCATGACAGCGACCTGGCTAAGATAGACAGTTCGGAGAAACAGGTGAGACCAATCTGGAACAGCTTTTATCGAATCAGTGCATCAAGGTAACATTTGTTATTTCTTGCAGTAACATCAGTGTGTGCGTGTATATGTGTGTGCGTGTGTGTCTGTGTGTGTGCGTGTGTGTGTGTGTGTGTTCATGTGTGTGTGTATGTGCGTATTTTTAAATGCCGTCACCCATCAGCTGAAAATAAATCAGCTGATAAATCTTCATCATGACGAAAGGAGACCCATTTCCCAGAGTGGCTTCTGGATCGGATTGCGAGATGTGGACAGCGAAGGAGTGTGGAAGTGGCTGGACGGAACAAGACTGAATGAAGGGTAACGCTTAAGTGATGCGTCCAATCATTGCGTTGATGTCAGAGAGCTTTCTTTTCTTTTTTCAAAATATTGATGAATGAAGAAGAAAATGGGCTCGGGCAAAGGGCAATTTACTCAACTGGGGCAAAAAGGTTGGTGCTGCAGCACCACTCGAGGTCTATCTGTGCACGTGTTTGATAGCAGTCATGGCCTTGACATGTTGCACTGAAGACACAAGCAGTAAGTAGTTACGATTTAGGTGGGAGCCAGGGCATACTGTTATTGCATCTTTTGCAAACAAGACGTAAGACAAAAATTGTATGATATCGTGCCATAAGTGTGTCAATGAACACAGAGTTGTGTGACTGTGTGAAAGAGGTGACACTGTGATTTGAATAGAGCAGATATGAAATGGCGCAGTAAAGCCGCAGTCCATTTAACATTAATGTACATGCTAAAAATACAATATTGCATGTGTGAATAACTGAAGTGTAAAGCCATTGACTTAAATAGGTTCTCAAATGAAACATGGTCTATCCTCTTACAGAGTAATAGAGGGACTCGGTGGTCCCTAAAATACATTTTAAGTGTAAAATGAAGAATGCCTAGCAATTTTTAAAAATGGGCTTTGATTGCTGAACAATATGATCTGCCATTTGTTTCAGCTACTGGAATCACGGCGAGCCCAATAACTTGGGCGATGAGGACTGTGGAGCCATCTACCCCAGAAACAATCCCTTTCAAGGCTGGAATGATGCCCCGTGCATTTACAACTCCAAATGGATTTGTGAAATGCCAGCCAGTTAGTGTCTTTTTTTTTTTAAACTGATGCGGCTGTATTTGTCAAGAACACAGACAGTCAAAAATGGTTCCAATTTATGAGATGTATTAACAAACTACAAAAGTTGATCTCTCAACCAATAAAAAATGCTCTTGACCACATACACACTGTTTGACATGTTTATACATTATGTTGCCATTCACGTCAAAAATACATTCTCTTACAAAATAATTCTCCAGTTTATACACAGGCCGGCATTTCGAGCCTCAATTGCAAGCTAAACTTTTACAAATGTGCTCTAAATATCATCTAAGTTAGGATTTACAGCTTTGATCAACAGCCGGTTCCGTTATTGAATCTTCTGCTATATTACACAGAGAAAATTCTCTTTCAAAACTTTTAGGAAGAGAGGTTTTGAAAACCCTACATGGGGAGCATTCAAACCATTCCAAGAGTTCACAGTGCTGCAAAATGCTGGCGAAGTTGTACCAAGACCTGCTGAGTGTCGACGTGTTCAGGGAAGGCATCTTCAGACTTTTGGGCCGCCATATAGCTGCTCTGAAGATCTCCAATCTGGACACGTAAAGAAAAGATGACTAAATTACTGAGTTCTTAATTTTTTTCAATTAACGAAAGGTGTCAGGGGGACATAAATTACCTTTTCAGAGAGAATGGACAGATTGTAGTGAGGCTCATACATGTGAGGCGACAATGTGGCAGCCGTCTGCAGGAAGGCTTTTGACTGAATGCAAAAGGATGGAAAAATAATTCAGGTCACGACAATTTTAATCGCCGCCATCAAAAATGTTTCATTTCAGAAAGTTGCCTGAGATCCACTTAAATATGCATTCATATCTCTTGTATGAAGCTATGGGAGATAAATGAAGTGGGATATACAGTAGCTAGATAAAGTGTGTTTTCGAGAAACATACTCTGTAGAGAAATACTTTTTAATTTGTTTTCAGCAATTACGGTATGTTTTTTTTTTTTTTTTTTACTTGATTGGTCTGAATATTATTTATTTACGACAAATGTATTTTTAATCATCTTATAGTTATGGTAGTGACGTATGGCCACATACAGAACAATGATACGCTCTTCCACTAGATGGCAGTGGGTACATAATTAACCTATGTATCCACTTTTTTTTTAGATTTCGGTTTGGTGGTGCGCTGCAAGATTGGTAAAAATAAAGTCACAAACTCGTTGGCGTGATGTGAGGGAAATGAAGCGGTGAAGAAGAGAAATGAGAGGAAAACAGTTTTTATCAAAACTACCAAAGGTCATGGTGACCCGAATGTGCGTAGTAGCTGACAACAGCAAGAGAAAACCGACACTCCAGCTGTCCGTGCCAGCCGAGGAGGATGCAGTGTGGAGATGAAGTGAAGAGTGACACTTTTAATCACACAAGATGTGAGTATTAAAGTGGTTGAAATGGTAAACCATATTAACTCATTCAGTGCCAGCCATTTTCAGACCCTTCTTGACCCTACCACATGAAAAAACACAAACACATATCTGGGATTAAATGCCTGGATTCTTAAAAAAAAAAAAAAAAAAAACATCTTTGGTATTGAATGAGTTAAATGGTGATTCATGTTCATCTCAATGACATGAAAAGTGTTGATATGATTCACTTCTTAGATAAGAAGACTTTATCTAGGTCAGGAAATAGAAGCTTCTTCTCAAATTCACATATTTTAGTTGATGACAAACTAAATATTTGCAGCATACAGATGCGGAGGACCCCTTGACCTGGTTTACCTTGGCCCCTAAAGGTTTACCTGTTCAACACGACCTTTGCGGAGCTCCAGCACTGCGAGGTTGTTGTAGGCTTCGGCATGGTCATTACTAAAAGCCAACGTCAGTTTAAAACACTGGTAGGCCAAAGTCAGGTCTCCAATACCCTGCAAACACAGAATATGTGCAATTCGCTTTTAGATTTTTTTTTCCCACACGTTGTAAAGTAATGACATTATTTCATTTGGTCCACTGACCAAAGCAACTTGTCCAATGTTGTACCACACATCAGCTTGCTCTTCGTCATTGGCCACCAGGGCCAGCGCTCTCTCGAAAGACGACAGCGTCATATCGTACTGCTGCGCGTAGAAGCAGCACAGGCCCAGGTTGTTGTATAGTTGACAATTATACACCCCCATCTGCAGAAGCCGCCTAGCAAACCAAGAAGTGGGTCACCATTATCATCATCATCATCATGAAATGTGCACGACATGATGCTAAGAGGTTTTGTCCGACCTGTAGAAGCGCAGCGCAATCTCAGGTTGATCCGAGTAGAAGTGATTGCTGCCGATACAAGCGATGGCCTCCACGTGTGTGTTGTCCTGCTTTAGGACCTCCTTGTAGTACTCGGTGGCAGACGCCATGTTGTTCATCTCCTGTGTCAATGCGGTCACAGTACGGACAGCGATTACAGCTCATGAAGATGAGCGGACCTTGATTTAACGGCAACACTCCATACCTCATGTATGCGAGCGATTCCCGTCAGTAGGGTGACCTCGCCAGGAAAGTGGTCCAAGCCATGTTTGAAGAGGTTGAGGGCTGTTATTGGTTGATCCAGGCGCTGATACAGCTTATGGGGAAGTATGTCTTATTAGCAGAGGAGGCTGAATAACCTATACTCTGTACTTAAAAAGAACTCCAGCTATTTTTTAAACAAGCACAAGCAATAAATTAATCTGGTAATCAGGTAAAATAGTTTTACTTAAGTGCAGTAATCCGTTGCTTCCTATCAGTGCTTGCACTCACAAGTTAGACTTGGCTGAGGGTTGCACAGCGTTTAAATTTACCTTTGCAAGATAGAGGTACGTATCCACCATCTCTTGATGGCTGAGAGCTGATCGGAACTGTTTCTCTGCCTCTCGGTACAAACCAAGCCTGCCAAGGTGAGACAAATTCATATTTAGAAGATATTTTCACACTTTTATGGGAGTTAAAAAAGTCAAAATGTGAATTAAAGCACCGCCCGTACAGTTGAATAAGGCTTTTATGATGTCAAAATGTTTACCTTGGAACATTTAAGTATAACATATTAAGCACATACAGTACATGATTTGCTGTGAGAAGAGAATTCGGTCCATATCTAAAATACATTAGAGGTGAGACAGACCAGATTGTGTTCTACTGTCTATAAAATGAATGTATCCTGTCCCTTGCATGTGTGTTGGGGCAACTTGCCTGTAGTAGCATTTTCCGAGCTGGACTTTCCACCACCAGTCTTTGAACTGAGCCTGCTCAGTTGCTAGAGCAGCCAAGTCTAGCGCCTGCAAATGAAAAAAAAACTGTTATGAAAATAGACAACAGAACAATTTTGTTAAAATTCCCCACTTACGTTTTTGACATCATTTTCATGATGCAAGATGTACTCAAAGAGTGTCTGAGAAGGGAAATGAAAGTTACTCAACCAATACAACCGCGACACAAAAGGCTTTAAGGCAAATGTGCAAAATACCGATGTCTTACCCTGGACAGATTGGGCTTTTGGGAATATCTTGACATATTTAGCCTTGACAGGTTTATAAACGGCCCCTCTGGATTGGTTAACATTGAAGCCTGAAGGAAACAATGAAAAGTACATATTACAATTTGTAAACCTACCACCTTCCCACATATCACACAAGTCAGCCAGGTTAACCCACTGTTCCCAGACGAATGAATCGACCCGAGGCGCTGGTGACGGGTCGGGCCGTACTTGCGGTGCGTGGCGTCTTAATGGCCTGCTCCATCGTGCCAGGACGTCCCGACTGTGTATTGGGCCTCACAAATCCTGTAATGGGACGTCCTGACTGAGTCATAGGCCTACAATTTAGGGAGAAAAAAAAAACAATTGAACACATGTAAGTCACTCATAAAAATTTGAATTTAGGCAGCAATATTTGTACCTGACAGCAGGTGTGGGACCACCCCCATGACTTGTTCCAGGCAGTCTCAGAGAAGTTCCAGGGCCTAGAAGAGATCTACTTTTGTGAAGAATAGCTCACTGCCAACACACAGGTACCGAAAGAGTCGATACGCACGTGCAACCTGAGCAATGGCGTTTTCATCCAGCATCATCTCAGCAATCCCTTCTTGATCAACCTCAATTTCATCAATGTATACCATCTCTGTAAGAGCCTGTGTTTTTAGGCTCCATGCAGCCTAGGAGAAGGGAGGAAACAATCACATGAATACCACTTAATAGCCACCAAGTCCTGATTGTGATAGAAAACGGATGCCGGTGATGATGATGAGGATGATGATAAAATAGACACTTATTGTTACCTCAGAAACAGACAATAAAATAGACACTTATTGTTACCTCAGAAACAGACAAGGAGGAGTCCTAAGAGAGCATGCAAGGAGGTAAATAATGGGATGTTGAGGACAGACATGAATAAAGAGGCGAGAGGCAAACAAATAAGAGCGAGGAAAAAAGGTGAAACGTGATTGTGAGCAACATTCCAGACAATGTCGACTAATCAGGATTTAGACGCATTTCCTACAAATTAAAAGCACAACCAAGCTATCAATTCGTGCTAGTCTGCTAACTGCAACACATTACCTGGTCGTACGGGCTGTCTTGCAATATTTTAGAACAAATTTCGGAACACTGTTGCAGCTTCCGCCTTCTGAAATAACTCCACGCCAGAAACAGAGGGTCCATCGTCACCTCCATTGCTTCGATCGGTCAGGGGTGGAAACAAGCAAAGCGCTGGGTTTTGAAGGGAGAGGATTATGGAGAATCCAAAGCTTCCTTTGTTGCTATGAGACGAAAGACGAGGGCGGGTCATCGTGACGTAATTTCCTGTAAAAAAACTCAACTATGACCAGGCTAGGTTGTTTATCAGATTGTTTTTCAAAGATCCATTCATAAGTAGATTTTGTTAAATGTTTAAATAGAATTTTACAATGTGTTTGATGTGTACGCTTGTTTTCTCTTTTCATTTCCTTGATATGCAAATGAGGATGGCGTGTCTTCGTCTCATTAACTTGGCTTTAGCTTTCTGTCCGTGTTTGCACTTTTTACTTGCTTGAGGCCTTGTTATATGACATTAAATTCTGCTGGCTATTTATTAGAAGAATTGCTTCATGGCCATTCCAACTTTAACAGTTGTCATGGACTCTATTATTTATTTATTCATTCATTCATTCATTCATTTTCTAATTGGCTTTATCCTCACAAGGGTCGCGGGGGGGGGGGGGGGGCTGGAGCCTATCCCAGCTGTCTTCGGGCAGTAGGTGGGGGACACCCTGAACCGGTTGCCAGCCAATCACAGGGCACACAGAAACGAACAACCATCCGCGCTCACTGTCAAAATTTAAAATGTTGCAGGTAGACTCCTGACGAGGACGAGGAAGCTCGATCACTTTACCCCGTGACACAGTATGTTTCGCCCAAACTCTTCATTCACAACACGCTGGTCTTTTAGTGACTTGACTACTGTCACCCATGAATGTTTAATCAGATTATCATGATCAAACAGATATTTCATCTCCATGCAATCAGATATTACTCTTCTACATTCCTGTGCAGATGAACTGGAGCATATCCCAGCTGACTTTGGAAAAGAGAACCCTCTGGGCTGGTTGTCAGCCAAACCACAGACACAAAAAAAAATCACAATCACTTTCATGGACTATTTAACCTATCATGAATATTTTTAGGTTGTGTGAGGAAGCTGGTGTGCCCACGGAGAACCCACGCTTCACTGAGAGAACACGGAACCTCCAAACAGGAAGGCTGAAGCCAAGATCTGAACCCTGAACATCAAAAATGTGAGGCAGATACGCAAAGTGCTATTCCCCCATCCTACCCCAATGTGGACTGAATTTAATTTGATATATCCATCCATCCATTTTCTAATCCGCTTATCCTCACAAGGGTCGCGGGTGTGCTGGAGCGTATCCCAGCTGTCTTTGGGCAGGAGGCGGGGAACACCCTGAACTGGTTGCCAGTCAATCGCAGGGCACACATAGACATACAACCATTCGAGCTCACAATCACACTTAGGGACAATTTAGAGTCTTCCATTAATTTGATTTGATTTGACTTTTTATTAGGTCTCCTGTAGGAGAAACTTGTCTCGGAGGACAGGCCCTCCGTGCATGTTTTTGGGATGTGGGAGGAAACCCACGCAGGCATGGGGAGAACAGGAAACTCCACACAGGAAGGCCAGAGGAGAACTGTGTGTTAATTAGATATAAAAATTCCATACAAAACGTCTACTAATAATACGTTGACGAGAATATCTGAAGTTTGCTAGGGGCATTTTAAATGGTGGCAGGTGAGTGCTAACTCGCATTTAGCATGCGTTTGAATGTGATTAGTTATTTGAGAACACAGCCACATTTCCAGTTGTGGTATGGTATGCACGTTTGTGCAAACACATTACATTTTTCCCCCTCCAGAACATAATTTACAGTAGTTCTTTTTTGAACCGAATTGTTCAGGTTACAGGTCATATTAATGGTCTACAAAGTTTTGAAATAGTTGATCTTGTGTAATTTTATTTATATCACTAAAACCAAGCATCTGAACAAAGGTGTGTCGACTTTTATCCATTGTCATCATTTGATGTGCTTAGAACCGTGAGGCTAACCGCTCCTTCCATGCAGCTGTCCATCAGATTCAGATGGTTAAAAATGTGATTTAACAGCTAACATTGTAAGACCTTGTGGTGATGTGACCTTATGATCTCTATTAATTTGGTACGTGTGTAAATTGTAAACACATTAAAACCGACTCAGTTGTATAGGATGCAATTAGCTATGTCCTTGTCTGCTTTTTTTAGGGGGGGCTCGAGAACGACTGACACAGTCTGATTGGACAAGAGACCTGTCCGTCATCTGTATAGGCGGAGCTTGTGGAATAGCGCAGCTCCATCTTTGTTGGTAGGATTTGACAGGAGCTTTGACCTGTGTGGAAGAGGAGGACCGCGACACGGAGTTAAAGAAGTATGAGCCCACTTCCACTCCCACTCTCAACAACTCGGCTTCCTAAACTGCTTCTCGAATAGCCAAAGAGTCGTTCCACCCAAGCTGAAGGACTATTGCAACCTCCCAAAATGCCACATTTTTACGCTCGCCCCGGATTGATGAAAACGCCGGGGAATTGATGGGAGCCACGGGCTTAAATTAAATCCTCCTCGGTGAATGCCACTGTTTGAGACGTGACAGAAACCGCGAGACACAGGGAAGTGCGGACATGGCTGACAGAACTGCTCCCAACTGCCACCTGAGACTGGAGTGGGTGTACGGATACCGGGGACATCAGTGTCGCAACAACCTCTATTACACCGCCGCCAAGGAGATCGTCTACTTCGTGGCCGGCGTGGGAGTGGTGTACAACACCCGAGAACACAAGCAGAAATTCTACCTGGGCCACAACGATGACATCATCAGGTAGAGTCCTTTTAAAAATAGTTGACTTTAGCACCAAGAAGCGGGCGTCACCTTGTGTGATGGGGTATGTTGGAGTCCCTTTTGAGGGGACGTCAAGGTGCACTTAAGTAACGTGCGTGTGAAGGGGTGGTGGGCTCCACTGTTTTTGCTCAAGGACACTTCAGCACAGTCCCCTCCCAAATCGTCTGTCGCCACCCATCTAGATTATTCCATCTGGATCCATACCGTTCAATATCGTACCGTACCATACCGTTCAGCCATAATTTTCAATCTATTAAGGGGGGGCATTGGTTAAGCAAAGGGAATGCTTGGAATTCAAATCATTGTAAATATATTTAATTGTGAAGAAGACAAATGGCCCAATTTTTCATAAATCGATCTAAGGAAGAATAACATTGTTATTCTTTGATGGACCGAGATGTACAGATCGATGGACAGTGACTTTCAGAACAGCCTGTATTTACGGTAGCTGAGCTACATGGATCTCTCTTTCAAGAAAGGGTTGAACTTGTGAACTTTTATCACTCAATTCAATTTTGCTCGATCCACTTTGTGTCCACCGAGTGTGTGGAAAGTCACTGTGAGTTTATATATATTATCAGACATATTTCTGACATGGCATGGTGACAGGGGTAGTTAACACATCCACCTCATAGTTCTGCGGTTGAGGGTTTGATACCAGGTTCCTAGATATGTTGATTTTGCATAGTCTCCCCATGCTTACCCAGGCTGCTCCTGCATTACAAAAATCAAAATTCTTCTTGGGTATGATTGGCTGGCAAGCAGTCCAGGGTTTTCCCCTGCCTGTAGCCAAAATTTAGCATAGATAGCCTCCAGCTCACCCTGGACAAAATGAGGATAAGTCGTTTGCGATTGGCTGGAGACTAGTCCTGGGTGTACTTCGAGTTTTGCCTAAAGTCAGCTGGGATAGGCTCCAGCCCACCCATGACCCTAATGAGGATGTGTGTCCTATAAAATTGATGGATAGAGTGGCATGTGCATCTTTTTTTTGTTTTTGTTTTTTATGATAGGGTATTGTCGAGAGCTGGCTAGCTAGCTGGATGGATGGATGGAAAGCTAGATATAGATAGGTAAACAGTTAGATAAATGAATATCATTTTAAAAAAATGACCATTATATTTAAGTGAGTACTTAATTCAAGTGTGACCAATTTATGGTGGTGGGTGGTACACGGCCCGTAAGAGCATTTGATCTGGCTTAAATGCAACTCTAAAAATGTTAAAACGAGTTAAGTTAGGGAAAGTCAAGTCAAAAATGTTCTTTACAATATGTTCTCTGTACAGGGCCCCTCGGGGACCGGAGTTGGACACCCCTGCCTTAAACATTGCATATCATGTTGAGATCCTCAAAATTTGTTTGAAAATAAAATTAAACAGTGACTCTAATAAAACCATTAGAGGGGGAATAAAAGCATTTCACCTCCAAAAGGCTCCTGTATAATTAAAAACAATATTGCATCCAAATTGTTTCATACATTTATGGTACTGTTTTGTTTAAAAAACAGAAATGACCCTTTGAGAAAAAAAAGGTCCGCCTTTGTCACTCACGAGAGGTTTGTGTGCATTTTCAAAGCTCATCAAACATTGAGGCAGCTGTTTTTTGATCAAATGAAGACAATGCTCTATCATCCCACCGTTGATGGTCACAGCTCTCCCAGCATGCCACACAACAATAACATGTGTCCAACGCTCCAGTGCTCGCATTGACATGTGCGTGTGTTGGCCTGGAGATAACTCGCCAATATATACTGTACTCTGTCGTTTCTCAGCTGGGCTCCTGCTCCATTATTCATTGGACTACAGTGATACCAAACACTTGCTGCCTTGTGGGCGAAGCAACTCACATGGGTGTTGAGTGACTGAAACGTGTGAATTTGCGGTAGCGGGGAGGCAAGAGGCAAACATGTTGGCCTGGGAAAATAAAAGTTGTACCAGAGTTTGACATAACACCTCATAACAGTTGCTATGAGATATCAATTCCGTTTCAATCATTCGACAAACGTAATCTTTTCTTTCCCCGGAAAGCCCCTTTGATAGATTACCGTACATTTCATGAAAATTACACATTGAGAAACAGCTTTGTTTCCTTTTGCTTGTCCTTGGTTTGTTTCTAAATGTGTAATGTGGACGACACAGTCACAACACCAAGCGAGGAAGTGACGCCGCGGATGAGCTCACTGCCCATTTGTCAGCCGAGAGGAGCCTTGATAAGCTACCGAGCTAGCCAGCGGCATGCGTCATGTATGGCAAGCCCCGTGACGAATTGGTTGGGCATATTCTCGCCACCTGAGACTTAAGAGGGTATATTTTTGCTCAAGCATAAGAAAAATACAGAAGACAGATGTGGGGGTATTTAATTGACAGTTGAGCATGGGCATGGTTTCAGTGCATTCAGAGGACACACCCACAGAGTTTAAGAGCAGAAAGAATGGTTGAATTTTCACAATGCTGAAGCCTGATTAATTTTACATTTTTTTTTTGTCATTCAGATTTGTCAGGGTTGTTAACAACTTTCTGTGGCGTGTCATATTTTACAAGACATATGACGTATATTCATTAACAGGGACTACTTTTTTTTTATTGTAAACATCATCATACTACAACAAAGGACAAGGACAACATCACCACAATCAAAAATCAAAAATAAACCAATACACAACACTATATACAAAACAAACAAACAAACAATCAACACAAAGGTAGCCAAATGTTATTGGTGAAGTGATGCTTATTGCAGCACAGTTGCTACATAAGAAGCAATAAATAAAAAAAATAATAAGGCCAGTTACGAAAAATTGCTTAGGTACTACGAGCCTGTGGAGTTTGTGCATTTGCTGCAGTTCAGTACTTGCTTACTTGCAGTTTTTTGAAAGTATGTTACATTGAGGTCCACATGTATTTTGATACCCGTACCAATGGCATGCACCATTTAAAAGTTATATCCAATTTTATGTATTTTATGTCCCCATTTTGAAGGGCTCAAATGTATTTGGATGGTCCATTTAATTCTAACTATCACACAATTATTTCACATTTTAAATACATGAATGAAAATCCTTTGTAGTCGGTGACCATCAGATAGGTGGAGCCCACAGACATCATCCAATTCAGAGTTTCATCCATGGATGTTAGCAGACCTCACCGCTGCCGCGTGCTTGTGGATCTTGCTGTCTTCAATTTATTTCTTGAGGATGTGAAAAGAAAGTACAGCATATATTCGTGACATTAGTTCACTAGGTTGACTGATTGTGTGTAGAGTATAGATCTATACATACCCTATGGAATATCCCTCTCAGCAGGTACATCAGATCAATGACATCAATAAAGGCCATGGAGCCCTTTCATTCACAGCCATTGCACAAGCTTCCTCCATGTGATATGATGTATGCGTTGTAAGTCTTGCTTTCCTTCTCCATACTTTGCTCTTCCCCTTCATTCCGAAGTTCATCTGTCCAAAGAATGAGGTTATTTGATGTTATTGTTGTGTTCTGCTGTATAATTAATTTAGCTTTCCTGTTCTTGAATGATACTAATGATTTTCACCTTGTCACTTCTCAAGGTTGTAGATTCAACTGCATCTTTATTTTATTTGCAACAGACCATATGCCAGGAAATGGCATAAAAACATCCAAATAGTTCTGCAAAATGAATATTACAGTACTATGTGTTGTTAACCTTAGAACGAAACTCTGCCAGAGTTATAGGCCCGGAGGTTCCTTCAAATTCCATCTTCCATATGTTATGCTTGTTTGGCACACTTCCCGGCAAGAAGCACATCACCCACATTCCCTGGCCTAACTGGACACGTAATCTTTGGTCCAGATGAAGTCATGTCTTTCTTGAACAAATAACAGTACAAATACTCGCAAATGTGCGTCATTCTTTTAAATTAAGATTTTTTTTTTCCAATCTCCCTTTTCTATTTTTAGTTTTAAGTACCGAGTGTATGGGCAGGTGTCTCAGATAAGGTTTGGTGGACAGCTGGATTAAAAATGACAAACCTCTGGAAAAATCCCATACATATCCCCAGAAATGGTTTAATCCTGACCTCCTTTTAAATCACATGAAGGCAAACGGAGACAAAGCAAGCCACTGCTGGAGAATGTGGCTCAGTGTTTTGCTTTCCATTGTGCTTGAGAGTCACAAAGTGATGTTGTGCCAGAGCAGATCAATAGATGTGAATATATGTCTCGGTGGTTGATTTTGCCATGTGTCTGTTGTGCTAAGAGTCACCTTTCTGTGCACATAATGTAACTGTAGCTATAATACTGTATTGGAGGTTTTATTGATGCACTATTTGGCAAGTGTCCCATATGTAAATCAGCTGCATCAAACAATTTTTTTCAACAGGAGGACTGTGGCGTTAAGTTTTTCTTGCGGTATTTGGTCAGCGCTTTAGCAGAGAGAAGCTTTTGTTGTCTCACGGCTCAAGAGGGTTTTCTGCTTCAAGATGTTACATGTATAAACAGGGGGTGGGGATATAAGTAGTCCCCTGTTGGGGGATGCGTTCGCATTTGCAATTAAAACTGCTGTTCATATGAATTTGACTCTAAAATACTTTGTAACTTTTAAGGTAGAACAGAAGGATTTTGGTCAGCCTCTTATTTTTTTCAGAATTGTGTTTGGAAAAACATTTTCCCTGTAAAAATATTAATGACCGTGACCAATCAAAAAAGTTCTATACAGGCATTATTTATTATACAGTCTATTAGAATACTTTAACTTCCATGTTGAATCAATTGAGGGTGTTAAAAAAAGTATCAGAGTTGCCGAATCTTACTTTTTTACATTGACGATCATTTCAAAAAGAGGCAAATTAAGGTTAAAAGATAAACCACAACACTCTACCTTTTGATAGCAGTGCTGACATGACGAGCTGCTTATGCTAGTGGTTCTCCTGAAGTGAAAATGATGTTTCATCTCAAAACTGCTGTATTATATCGCATTTGTTTTTTTCCAACTCTCTTTGCAAGTGAATGTAGTAAAACCGGATTTCTTGTTCGGGGTCGGACCTCAGATTTTATCTGATTTTGCTGCATTTCAAAGTGTTCCAATTATTTGTCTGCGTGTCTGAATATTATTTTTAGCAGCGTTGCTCTCTGATTATGTAATTTGTAAAGAATTGAGCTGAGAAACTATGCCAGGTGGGTGAGAGGATCTGTAGTGAAGTAAAGAACAAGAAGAGCTGGGTGATAAATCTAGTCGCATCTTCTCAGCCAGCCTGCCTTTTCGGGATGTTCCACATCTTATACTACAATATCACGGAAGGACGTGGATTTAAAAGTCGAAGCTCATGATATGAAGCGTGAGAGTGAGGGTAGATTATTCAAAAGCATTTCTTCAGCTGGTTTGCATTGACTAGGTGGATGCTACTCTCCCTAGACATCTTGTCAAGGTCTGTTCCTATATTCTATGGAATTATTTTAACAACATTCTGGAGGGCACTTGGCTAAACAGTCATACTGACTACAATGGAGGGAGGTCTCAACCAGCGTGGAATAATATAGGCCATGAGGAAGAAAGCAAGAGGATGAATTGCCCAGCGAATCTGGAACGTGACCGGCGGCTGCTAAAAGGGTGGGTGCGGCGTAAAGAGGGTGGTGAGACAGCTTTGTGCAGCATGCTGTTGCTCAGCTGTCGACCAGGAGTGCTTCAAGTTGGCAGAGAGGGGGAGGATTATGTAAGAACGTTACAAGCATATGCCTGGTTACACGAGGAAACCCCCCGGATAAAATTGGATAGGTGAATGGGCCAGCGATTGTTCAGGATGTTGGACTGCAAAGCACTATGCAAAAGTCTTAAGCCACCATGAGGTTTTTGTCTTTTAGTACCTGGAGTCATGTTGACAGAGTATAACTGTTAGTTTTTAATATTATGCAAACAATCCATGTATTCATTTTCTATACCGCTTGTCCTGTCCATGGTACACAACTAAACACGGCATAAGTTTCAACTCAAATACAACAAAGCTTTTCCACACAATCGGGTATTGTTCAAAAACACGATTTCATGCGCAGGTAATGAATTTCACTCTCCTACAAGACTTAATTGGCAAATTAATCGATTTATTGCGTTGTTACTCTTATTTGTTGCGTTTTAAGTTCGATCTTATCGTGTACTGCATTTTGCGGTTGCTTTTAAAGTGCCGCTTAAATAGAGTTGAGTTGTGTTCTGGTTCTTGACACATTGAATAATCCTATTCCACTAGCCTGGGAGGTATATGTGCTGCTTCTGATGTATGCGCCTCGGCCTCCAGGGGCTCAGTGTGGTGCACACATGCAGATAACACGCGTAGATATGATGAAAAGTCACACAGAAGAAAGTTGCGGCCAAGCTGCAGTAATGTAATTCTTTTTTTTTTTTTTTTGCGTGTGAGAGTTTTTGCATAATTTTTCGCGATATGTTACTGCACCGTTTGTGGCTGAATACTCACTATTAAATTATTTATACTGCAATATTGATGCTATTCATTAGCCCCTCTGTGGTGTTTTAGATTGTATTAGCATCAAGCTAAAGGAGAGGAAGCTATGTGTTTGTAAGACCAAGTAAATGTTTGGTTAGATATGGAATACGTTTTGATGTGGAATATGTAAAATTCACTTTATAACGGCACCGATACAGGTACCCTATTTATTATGGTGACCTAAGAATTTCGCTTCGCGGTGTTTTAACAAATGGACAATATGATTCATAGGACTCAAACTGACTGCTTCCTAGTCCCTTTGAACATCCTGCAGGCACACATTAAACTAGGCTCTGTGTGTGTGTGTCTGCGTGCGTGCGCGTGAATCTGTGTTAAGTCATCCATGTCACCTCGTCAAGCTGCCCCTCTCCTTCGTCGTTCAGCCCCAACATGAGTTTAATGTGTTCATCTCATCGCAGTAGTTTCTACTGGAAGGTGAAATCCGGCTCTTGCTTGCTCGCAGCACACTCGCTGACAAACAACAATCATGCAAAATGGCCTTGCTAATAGAACGTTTTGTTTTCTCTTCTCCCGCTCTCCTTACAGTTTAGCTCTACATCCTGAGCGCGTCTTGGTGGCCACGGGGCAGGTGGGCAAGGAGCCGTACATTTGTGTGTGGGACTCCTACACTGTGCAGACGGTGTCCATCCTCAAAGATGTGCACAGTCATGGCGTGGCCTGCCTGGCGTTTGACCTTGAAGGCCAGGTACAGTTGGGAATCTCGAATGATACAGACATCTTTGGTGTACAAATGTGATCTTAAGACGTTCCCAACCAGGGGTGCGAAATTTGACGTGGATTTGCGCATCCATTTTCAATAATGCCCGTTTAGGAGCATGGTTGTAAATGGAAACTATTCCAGGTGACTTAGGCCAAGGGAAGATCAAAACTTGATTGGTGAATGTCTGCGAATAACTGACGCCCCCCTCGGGGAAAAGTTAAGTAAAATTGTAATTGCCTGCATTAATAATTTAGACCACCCCAAGCTGTGATCCTTAAGCACTTCATACTCTTATAAACATCTTTTAACATTGCCGTACTCTTAAAAATGCAGTACTGTACAGTGCAGGAAACTGCCTACGGCAAATTGCACATCTCTCGGCAGCGTCTGCTTTGCTTGCTCCGTGTAGTCAAGTTGCAGCCTCCAACCCCCCACTTTCGTACTTCCAGTACCGTGTTACAAAAATTAGGGCTCAATCGTGCGCTCATTCTCAGTTATCTTACGTAGCTGTGGTCCAAAACTCAGAAGATCCAGACTACTGCATGTAGTCTTTGCCTAACATAGAGTGGTGTTTCCAAGCCAAAATACACAGAAAGATAACACGAACATCATGGCGAGACAACCATTACTTACGCCTGGTGGAGTGACATGGGATCGATACTGTGTCATCTGTCAAAACCTGCGATGTTCTTCAGATCATTTCTCAAACTTAAACATGGATACATTTGATACTTCAGTCATTTGAGGTCCTGCTTTTGCAGCATTGTATCACAAAGCAAAGCTGTACGGGTATTGATTAGGAGACACACAAAGGTACCACACAAGGAGCCGAGACATATCTCCGTGAAGCAAATGAAAATGGAACTTCACAACTGTTCTCCAAAAGTACATGCATACACACTGTAAACAGTATTTTTCCAAGTCAAGTAAAAAAGAAAAAAAAAAGGGGCAGATTTTGTTTTTACCACATCATAGAATGGGTGAATGCGTGATTGCCAAACTGCTAATGTGCGGAGTCGACTGTATGGTATTTTACACTCAAGTTTTGGCTTATTAAAGATCAGTACTATGCCCAAACTATTTTTTATCTTTGCATGTCTCTCATGCAAGCGCTTGTAGTAAACTCATACCTCCCGCATTTTGCCGTGAGAAATAAACCCCATGTTCTTTTCCTGCATGGCTAACTAGCTTTGGATTTAGATGGAAAGTGACAGTATTCAAAGCAGGAGGAAGCTGCGTCGCTTCCCAGTGAGGTACCTTTATTCATCACACGTATTCAAAAGAAGTCAAGACAATCCAGAGGGACCCCTGGTGTGATTAGCCAGTCCAAATATAAAAGCAATTAAAAAATGTGCACAGACGTCTCTCAGTGCGACGTCAACCGGAGGAAACATGGAACGGTTGTTGTGATATTTCTGGACCCACCAGCCCAATCTTTGCCCTCGGGCGTTTCTCGTAAATAGGACTTGAGTTTTTAAAATGATGCATTTTTCAGCCCAATTGTCTCTGCACATATTTGCTTAAATGTCGTCCTGCTGGTTGGCATTAAACAGCGCACGTTTTGTAACAAGTTAGGAGGGAGTCATCCGAAGACTAATTTTATAGTCAGTGGATCAAAGAGGGCATCCCCTGCCTTGCACAGCAGGCAGCAGAGTGGAGCTACATTTCCATAAGAGCGGCTATGTTCACTTCTGCTCGGCTGCTCCTTCCTACTCACTCAGTCAGCTATAGGAGGCTCCTCCAGCAAAAACACTCCAATGAGCTCACTGGAAGTGCCAGGGGCTGGACAACTGTTCTGCTCTGCTCTGTAGCCATTATTAGCCTTTTTATTGTGGCCTGCCATGCCACAGTGGAGGTAGTGGAGAGCTTTTATTTGTAATTCGAACAACAAACTCTAGAATATGTTATTTTATGTGATGTGTACTTCTGTCCGCAGTGTTTGGTTTCTGTGGGCTTGGACTCTAAAAACACAATCTGCGTGTGGGACTGGAGAAGAGGGAAGGTTCTGGCAGCGGCACCGGGCCATACAGACAGGGTAAATCAATTCTTTCTACCCCTTCTTCCATCACAAGTTGAGCATGGATCAACCTCATTTGCAAAATTGAGGATCTGTTCAATGAAGGCAAACAAACGAGGCCCCACCTCTTGATTGTGAGTTTTGCAGAGCCTATTTTAAAAATCTCTTTTGATTAGCTGTGTGGTGTACACAGCTAATCAAAAGAGATTTTTCAAGCAACTATGATGGTGACGACACAGGCAACTGCCACACTTTAACATTGTCCACTCAAGCACTCTCCTTTCATTTATCTGCCACAAATCTGACAAGCAAGAGAATAACGGCAACATAAGTGCTTCGAGAGTCAGCAGTCAATACAAGTGTCCTGTTGAGAGCCCATCTCTGATGTATCTATCGCCTTCTCCCTGCAGATATTTGACATATCGTGGGATTTGTACCAGCCCAGCAAGCTCGTAAGCTGTGGAGTCAAACACATCAAGGTACAAATGCTCCCAGGCCTTTCTCATTGTTTTTCATTTGACACATCACGGGAAAAGTTTGATTTGTGTAATATCTGAAAACAGATGTTTTTGTGACTGTAGATCAGGAGTGCACGTTAGATTTAATCTAGATATCTCTGTTATGAGGATTTCACATACAAGCAATGCAGCCAGTGACTGGCATTATGTTATATGTTCACTCAATTTTGCGGCAATTCTCGACTGCAGAGAGGAAGGAATGTTATCTTTGTATGATGAACCATTACTCTGCTCATTGAGCTTTTCACAGCTCTCCACAGTACAAGCTGCAGCTGCTCTATCATCCTTTTTTTTTTTTTTTTTTTTTTTTTTTTTTCCCCGATAACAAGCAACTTTGATAAAAAAAATAAAATAAAACACCAGTTCATCTACGGTGTCACTGCCAAACTTTCCTTTGGGATAAGATGCAGTATTGCCTTTGGTGCAAAGCCATTCGGAAATAACAAGCAAGGAGCTCGGAGTACTGGAGGACATCCCATAACATGAGGAAAATGGTAAATCATGTTTATGTTGGAAGTCTGCCGATTGGACATGTCAGGCAGCGGCATCCATACTAAGTTTGTGGATATTCTCATCCATTTGCATCATTCCATTCTCAGGGCAAAGAATTGATCGCAACTGGGCAACACTGTTTCTCACCCCATTGCTTCTGGAAATACTGCATTTCCCTTTCTTTCAGTGCAGTGCTATTGTGTTTCAATTGATGCTATAACACTACAATAGGGCAGATATTCTAAAAAAAGAACCTGACACCTTTCTATATGGACATAGACAAAGTTTATTGTATTGAGTTAATTTTTCCATTTTCGGGCATTTTAGAATTCCTTGTTCCATCGAAACGTTTAACATACATGTAAGGAATGTTTTCTTAAGCTTTCTGGATCAGTGTGAAAATAAAACAAATAATATTGTTGTGATGACATTTGTGAATGACAAAACATCACTTTTGGATGTTCTTGACCTTGGCTTGAAGAAATTTTCCTGAACTCAACCGCTGGGCGTGCAGTTGTTGGATTACTTTATCGGCTGTTGGAGACATTTTCAAATTTAAAAAGTTGGAAATGAGTCAACAAAGAGCAAATTAAAATATGAATAAGGATTAATTATGGGCATTGAAATGCCAACGTTTGCTACTCGTACGTTTCCACTGCTTTCCACTGTATCAACTAAATGTGTTGCATTTGGTCTACTGCATGTGTTAAGTCTCACTTCCCTCATCTCAATCTCATCTGTTGTATCTACTCTGAACTCTTGCTACTACTGCCGTGGCACAGAAACCTCCACTGGCGCGAACCCCCATCTCTCCACAATGCGCGCTTAGTCTGCTCCCTCCGCCTCCCTCCTCCCTCTACGCCGGTTTCCCAATGGCAGGGCAATCCAGCAATTGTCCCACATAATTCCCCAGCCTTTCCCCTGCAGACCATGTGACATCTGCTCCCTCGCCCTGCCTTTGCTCAGTGATTATAGCACTCAGAGCATCCAGGAGATTTACTGGCAGTAATCCACTCACTCGTGGGCTGAGGGAGACACAACTTCTGTGACAACTACCAGGGCTGTGGACAAACCACTCGCTTTTATATACACACACACACACACACACACACACACACACACACACACACACACACACACACACCCACACACACACACACACAC
>NW_017805111.1:669130-719948 GCF_001891065.2 Hippocampus comes | reverse complement strand
CACACACACACACACACACACACACACACACACACACACACACACACACACACGAGTGCACACAGTCAATTGTTTAGCCTTTTTGTGCATTGATTCAGTCAAAACAGCTCGAGCTTTGGAGTTAACATCTTACTGACAAAATTCCTCTGATGGATGTCTGTCTTTTTCTTATTATGGCCAACGAAACAAAAACAAAAATACTCTGGAGGATCATGAATGAATATTTCGCTTCCCGTAATTAGCTACACCACAGTAAACAGCATCCACAATAATTTAACATATTGTTGAATCAATACACTCGCAGATGGTGTTGAATCCCATTTGATTGTGTGGGTTTACTTAATCAAGTCATGATGGATGATAAGAGAGCCTCGAGTGATGCGTCATGTAGCTCAGTACTGTAATGCAATGAGAATGCAGGGACGCAGCCAATTACATTGTTGCATTGAAAATAGGAACTGATAGAAAACTGCTTGGATTGTGACACATGTTAAACTTAAACAAGAGAGAGCCTTAGCAGCTCATTTTATAAAACAGTCAAAATATAGTTTTGGAAATTAAGTGTTTTCATAGCAGTGATGTGAATTGCCACAGGATTGAGCTTGACTCAATGCGGATGGACAAGAACTGTGAGAAAACTACCTTGCAGCATCGCTCCTCTACTTTTTCTGAGTGCTATTTGCTGACCCTTGCTAGCATGGCACTTAACACTCTGACATTGCTCAGGGTTACTGTAGTGTGACAGAGAAAGGAGCGGGGCTGCTTCTGAAGTACATTCCCCTCCACAGTAATTGCAGTAAGAAGGGCGTCTTAGATTGTGAAGCAGACATTCCGGTCTAATGTTGCCATGCATTTATTCTTCATTGTGTAATATTGTCATTGCCTACCATTAAAAAAGCAGTCATGCCACATTTTCAAAATTGAGTTTTAAAAGTGCCATTCAAGCTTGTCCTGTTCAGGATTTTGAGGCAAATGTGACAGCCTAAAGCAGCGGCCATAATCACAAAGCAATGTACTGCACATATACCCTCTACTGATCACCACTTAGTCAAGGGTGATTGTGAATGGGACATTCAATGGGAATCACTCCCCCAACTGCTGCATGAAAGTCACCATGTGAACCAGTCATTATGCATGTCTTGACTTTTGAATAGCTTGGTGGTAAAATGTTAGCTGAACTAGTTTGATGCCTAAACTGGCTGCTGAAAATAAAACTACAAAACAGTCACTTTACTGACTGCACCTTTACTACCTGCTAGGAGTTGCATGACAAGTCGACACACGTCGTCATCGAAAGGAATTTTGAATGTTTCGGTATACCAAAAGATTTTTTCCCACCCATTTCTATCTTTCCACATTGCCCCACTGAGTTTTCCGCTTCTGCCGCTGGCCTCATCGTAACCCCCTCTGGCTTCTCGTCTCCTCTCAGCAATTCAAACAGCAAAGGGATTAGCTGCTGCCCGAGTCTTGCTGCCTTATCAGTTGTGGGCAGGGAGGGCTGTGCTGTCACACTGCATCCATCCCTGCAGCCTCTGTCACACGCTGGGGTACCATAGAGGCCCATCACACCTACTTCAGAACCACTACCTTACACACTTCAGCATCGTTCCACATACAGTACCGTCCCAGGCGTTGTGTATGATTTAATCTTCATTCTCAATTCCATGCACAAGTTCAATGCAAATGCTCTTTTCCTTTTCAGTTACTTTAGGAAGGGTCATGACTTGTTGAAGTTTTACATGTCAACATATGCACTTCATTGGGAAACTACTGTAAGTCAGTGAGTTAATATGAAGATTTAGCATTTGATATTTTCTGGCCTTGATAGCTTGGTCAAGCCATTGCTTAGGATTTAACCTAATGTGCAAAAAAAATGTATGCAGCGCAGGAAAAAGAAGAATGATAGTTGATCAATTTAAGTGGACAAAAATCAAAAAATGGAATATTAATATTAGAAAAGCAAGTGCATGTTGATTTCATCGTATCTATTTATTTCTGAAATTTATACTGGCCCTATCAGGCCAGTGTCAGTGACCCTAGGTGGCTTGACAAAGTTTTATTTTGTTCTTTATTTGCAAATTCTTGAACAAAAATGCAAATATAAAAAGGGGAAAAAAAACCTAAAAAAAAACCCATCACGTGCCGCTGCGGTAGAAACCCATTACAGCCTTATCAAAAACCCCACACAAGGAAATTCTAATTAAATTGAAGGATAGTAATGTAGAACCATTGTTAATGTAGAGCCCTGCATAGCGAGCTACAGTACGCACATCCCCGTTTGGACTGAACTAAAGGCCTTCAAAGGTTTTATGATCAAGCACAAATTCCGATTGATGTACTCTAGCATGTTGTAGTCTTCACAGAAAAATGGAAGCTGTTACAGCTGCAAATGACAGTTTCGTCCATTTTCATTTGCTATAGGTTGAAGGATCAGATGCCTTTGTACTTTAGTCCTCATTTTCGATGCCAGGAGGTATCCATGCTCATGATCTCTGTCTAATAATGCCCCTCGCAAAGGTGTTTATCAGTCTGGAGGCAAGTTGTAATATCTGGTATGTCAGGATGTTTTTGTCAAGTGATTTGTCACCCAGCTAAGCGTCGCTAGACTTTTCACGTTGATCATTATTATAATTTTTCCCTCTGCCTGCCAGTGATGAGTGTGTCTCCATTTTCACGCGCTGACCGTCGTGCCTCAGCATTTGAAAAGCTCAATGCGATCTTATCTCAATGCAGACAGGGCACCTCCCTTTTGCTTTCACCTCCTCCTCTTTGATGGATTTAGCCCTCAGATGAGGCTGTGCCCATGCATCCCAATGACCTTGCTTATAAATAATGAGCATGCTGGTGTCTGCAAGTGTGCGCCTGTGTCTGTGCATGTTGATCAGATGGTTGCAGCACCAACTCACACGCGTGTGTGCGTTGTCTTTCAAGGTGGTCCATATATGTGTGCAGGCGTGGGGGTGTATGTGTCAGTCCAACCATAAAGCGCTGATTTTTCTGATTACTTTTGTATCCAAACACTTGGTTATTGTCCACTCGCTGTGTCACAACAGGATTACGCGAGGGATTATTAGCCAACACCACCACCTTTTCACTCTTGTGTCTGTGTGTGCAGTTCTGGAGCTTATGCGGTAATGCTCTCACGCCCAAACGTGGAGTTTTCGGCAAGACAGGGGAGCTCCAAACCATCCTCTGCCTGGCTTGTGCCAAGGATGAGGTCACGTATTCCGGTGCCTTGAATGGCGACATCTATGTGTGGAAAGGGATCAATCTGATGAGAACTGTGCAAGGGGCTCATGGGGTAAGTTTGAACAAGATCAGGTTTATACACAAACGACTAGACGAGACAGAACAAAAGACATCCAGACACATGGAGGCTGAAATATGTTAAAAGAAAGAAATTAAATACACACAGGCTTACCCTAAGCAGTGCAACCAAGCGAAACGCTATGAAAAGAAGAGACTGTTGGGAATATATGAATACAATTTCATGGAACAAATATTAGAATTTAGGTTGGTTGCCTCTGACCAGCAGAGAAGGACTTTAGACTTGGACAGCTCACAACTGGTATCCAGCATCGGTAGAGATTCGCAAGCTTGCTTGATTCTGCGCAATAGAGAAGGATCAGTCTTTTGCTCCGCTGGATTAAATTATATCTATGGGATCAACAGCTTTGTTTGGGAATTGGGATATGGGGGAGGGGCTAATAGCTACAGTATGTTCAGATTCTTGATTTTTTTTATTTTTTTATTTTTATTATTATTATTTTTTTTAATACCACCCAAATATTTTACTAGCAACTCAACAACATGCTTTGCAGTGACAGTAGCAAACAATTAATAGCGACTTTTGCTCCTCCTTTGAGCTCTGTGTGACATTGAGGCCATCATAGCAGGTGTGCAGCTGTGAAGGCCTTGTTAAACAGTTGCCTTTGGTACTGTCATAGCTTGTTTATTGCACACTAACAGCCTGTCATTTCCCCCAGTCAGGGATTTTCAGCATGAACGCTTGCGAAGAGGGTTTTGCCACCGGGGGAAGAGATGGTTGTGTCCGCCTGTGGGATCTCAACTTCAAACCAATTACTGTCATTGATCTCAGGGAAACAGACCAAGGATATAAAGGTGATGTCAAAATGCCTCCACTCAGTAAAGGTTGCAGGGCAAATTAGGCTCACCTCACTAAGTGGCATATCTACACCATGCTGCTTAAGTCATTCTTTTCTCTTCTCCCTACTAATGCGCCCTTTCTTCTTTCTTCCATTTCCTTTTATTTGTTGTCTCTTGGACCTAACAGTAGCTAGAAGCGAAAATAGCAGAGGTGGGTAATGCGCTATAAGGGTGGATTTAACAGCCGTGTCAGTCTGTTTATAGCCATCCCCATATTGTGTTTAGTGAATTAGTTTTACAACATATTTTTAGATATCATAGTCATATATATAAAGTACAGCAAATGCTCCCTTCCTCCACATCAGTTGCATATTAGCTTTGCAACATGCTGTCATGTATTTCTGTTCAACCTCGGCTTTAGTCAGTTGATGGCTATTTACACATCCTGTCTTGACCTTCCATGTTCTGTCCAGTAATGCAAATTTAAACCTGTTTGGACTATATTGTATTGATATTTTTCCGTGTGTGTGTGTGTGTGTGTGTGTGTGTGTGTGTGTGTGTGTGTGTGTGTGTGTGTGTGTGTGTGTGTGTGTGGATAGGGCTGTCTGTGCGTAGTGTTTGCTGGCGGGGAGACCACATCCTGGTGGGCACCCAAGATAGTGAGATCTTCGAGGTGGTGGTCCATGACCGCAACAAGCCTTTCCTTATCATGCAGGGTCACTGTGAGGGTGAGCTGTGGGCGCTGGCTGTGCACCCCACCAAGCCTCTTGCTATGACAGGCAGTGATGACCGCTCAGTCAGGTGAGAATTGAGAAAATTAATTGCAATATTGTATCAGCAATTCAGTGTTGCAGTACCTCCTGTGTCTGAGAATGTCTGCTAATGATTTATTTTTAAAAATTATGCTTGCAAAACTAGCTCAAATTTGATTGCTCACGCAAGCACATTTGAAGGCCGTTCTACCATCCAAAACTAAACGTTTTGCGAATTCTGGGAGGAGTACAGTGTATGCAAATATTGTTTTAGGAATGAGATTTGTTAAACCAGAGGTGAAATGCGATGGCTGATTTTGAATCTATAAATACTGGGTCTGAAAGGTCTTTGTAACTGTGCAAAGGATGAGTAAGAATATAGGCAAAATGAGCTGTGGTGGGGAGAACAGATCTTTTCTGCTTGTGTAAATGCCAGAAACAAAATGATCATGATGTCATCTATTTAGCAAATGCAATGTTGGAGCTTCTGAATGATCCAAGGTGGGACTTAGAGTCACTCACAAGAAAAAGTCATGTCATAGCATATCAACTGGGGCTGCCGAGAATAAGCGACCAGTCAAGACTACATCGACGATCAAAATCTCCACCAATTCATTTAATAGTCAAGGAGTTGTTTATTACACACATGCAGCAGTGGTAATCTGGGTCATATGAGATGTAAAGAGATGCATTGTGGCTAATACAGCGTCATGGCTTCCTGGTGTGAGGATCAGATTCCGGCACATTTTATCCAATAATACCGCATACGATGCAAATCTCCCTTTCATGGCAAGCAAGAAGAGCTCACGTGCTCTACTAGCAAACGGAGTGCTGCATTTTTTGAACTGGGAAATACCAGCACTCAAAGTAACAGAGCATGACACATTTGCCACAAACCCTCATCGGCACACACACGCACAAAACACATAATTTACTTTGTTGCAAGAGATTGATAAAACTTGTTTCAACTCTGGATTTCCTTGCTTCTGGGTGACCGTTGGTGCCTCTCCCTGAATAGTTTAAATCCACTTTTAAATGTGGCAATCCTCAGCACTTTTGCACCAGTTGCCTACATTTGGCTCAATTATTTTGAGTGAGTGTACACACAGATCTGTGTAAATTAGGCCCATTACATAAAGGCAGTGCATAATTAATTAACGATTCTTATTTTGTCACAACTTTGCTGTCTCTTTTTTTCCTCCTCCACAAGGATATGGAGCCTTATTGATCATGCATTGATAGCTCGCTGTAACATGGAGGAACCGATCCGCTGTGCAGCTGTCAGCACTGATGGTATTCATTTGGCCCTGGGAATGAAGGATGGCTCATTTACCATTCTCAGAGTCAGGCAAGTACACAATTCAATGAAAGACTGTGTAAGATTTTATGTCTAGCCATTGGGGCTTTATTGAAGAGTCTTTTTTTTTGTTCGTCTCCAGAGATATGACCGAAGTGGTCCACATCAAGGACAGGAAGGAGGCTATCCATGAGCTGAAGTATTCCCCCGATGGGGCCCATTTGGCTGTCGGCTCCAATGACAACTCAGTGGACATTTATGGTGTTGTGCAGAGGTACAAGAAAGTTGGAGAGTGCATTGGCTCCAACAGCTTCATCACACACATGGACTGGTCGACAGACAGCAAGTTCCTGCAGTCGAACGATGGCAGCGGCAGGAGACTCTTCTATAGAATGCCAAGTATGTTTTATTTGCTCCATTCATGAAGCTACTTGAGGTGAAATGTAGTCTGTTTAAAAAAAAAAAAAAAAAAAAAAAGTTAATTTGTATCTTGTGATATAAGATGTGTGTCTTTTGTTCAGGTGGTAAGGAGGTGACCAACAGAGAGGAGCTGAAGCTGGTGCAGTGGGCTTCATGGACATGTGTGCTAGGCCCTGAGGTTAATGGAATATGGCCCAAATATTCTGCTATCAATGATATTAACTCTGTGGATGCGAACTTCAACAATCAAGTCTTGGTAACAGCAGATGACTACGGATTAGTCAAACTTCTACGATATCCATGTATAAAAAAAGGTAAACAAAACACCTGTCATTCTTGATGCCTCGTTGAATTCATGTTATATTTCTCTTGATTTTAGGTGCAAAATTTAAAAAATATTTAGGTCACTCAGCCCATATTACCAATGTAAGATGGTCACATGACTACCAATGGGTTATAACCATTGGTGGCGCGGATCATTCGGTGTTCCAATGGAAGTTTGTTCCAGAGAGAAAATCAAAAGAAGCTCTGCATATTGCACCACAAGGTGAGAGGAAGGAAAACTCCCTTGATTGGTTGAAACCAAGGAACTGAATTGCATCCTTTTGGTATTGCACTAGGAATGATTACAATTGTACAGATGTCTCTAACGTGTTAGAATAGTTACACTCGATACAGTGCTACACTATCCACATTGTTTATTTAAGCAGTAATTGTGTTTATCTGAACCAGCACTCCTGTGCTTGGCTCTTTTCAACTGTTCTGCTCCCAACAATCTTATTAGCTTGATGTTTTCAACCGTCGTACTAAACTGTTCCCTATTCCATAACATTTAAAGGCATCCCTTCAATGTGAATGAAAGTTGGAAAGCCCAATTGCATTGTCATTGCCAACTTACTATTTTTGCACAGACTGGGTGTCGCTGCGCTCTTGATAATTAAAACCTACTCCAACTGTCTTTCCTTTTCATTTTCCTAATGGACCTCGTGAGGAGCCCTCCTTTAGCTCCAAATCCATCTTATTGCCTTTTCTTGGCTCAGCGTCATTGTGCAGCATCAGCATCCTGAAACATTTGGCTTTGCTACTAAACAGGAGAGAAAACAGTATTACTGGATATAAAATGGTAGCATTTACTCAGATAGCAGTTGCTTTTGTGTATGATGACTTTGTGAAAGACAGAGCTATTTAATTTATTCATGTTTATTTTTTACCAGCTAGGTATAATGAAACTATGTCTCTATTTGTAGAGACCTTGGCAGACTCCAACAGCGAAGAGTCAGACTCTGATCAGTCAGATGTGCCTGAGATGGACTCGGAAATCGAGCAGGAGACACAGCTGACATATAGAAGACAGGTTTGTGTTTAACTCAGGGGCCTGCCATTTTGAATGTCCATAGAATTTTACGAAGCACACGTGCTCAAGTTTCTGCATGAATTCAGGTTTATAAAGAAGATCTACCTCAGCTCAAAGAGCAGTGCAAAGAGAAAGATCGAGGAATCGCAATGAAGAAGAGAGAGCGAGCCCCTGGGAGTGGGTTGAAGCTGCACTTTATTCATGGGTGAACTTGCACTTTAATATGGTCAATTACAAAAAGAATTGAGTGACAAATAGTCTTTCTCCAAAACATTTGTATTTCTTTTTATTTTCGCAGCTACCGGGGCTATGATTGCAGAAGTAATCTTTTCTATACCCAGACCGGTGAAATTGTTTACCATGTGGCTGCTGTTGGAATCGTGTACAACAGACAGCAGAACACCCAACGTTTCTACATGGGCCACGATGATGACATTCTCTGTCTGGCCATCCACCCACTCAAGGACTTTGTAGCAACAGGCCAGGTAGCTCTCGAGTTATGCGTAGAGACATGAGTATTACACTACCGGTTGTCTCGTCTGTACACTTAAATGTAAGAAAGAAACTTGTGTTCAAATCATTTTTTATGGCTATCCAGGTTGGCCGAGATTCCTCCGTCCACATATGGGACACAGAAACATTAAAACCAATGTCTGTGTTGAAGGGTTTCCACCAGCTTGGAGTGTGCACTTTGGACTTTTCAGGTGAGTCAGTATCAACCCCCCAAAAATCTGAGGGTTTCCATTGAACTTCATGTTCACTATATTATGTAATATGCTGTTAGGATTGTATGCCTGTTGATCTAGCTCCCACACCTTTTTTTAGAAATACAATTGAATTGTAATATAAGTCAAAATCTGACCTCGGCCTCTTTTTATAAATCGGATATGTATGCGATGCATCTGCAGTATAAACGCTCATACGTACAGATCCGACCTTTGCGTCATCAGAAACGCAATATGCACTCTGCCCTGGTGGAGGAAGAGTGTTTGGGAGGGAGTTACTGACAATCGTCTGTGCATCTGTGAAGTTGTTTTGAGTGACAGTGTTACATTGGATTTTGATTTAATCCCACTTGAAATATCAAGCATAAAGTTGACATGTGGTGACAGGAGTAATTCAGCCACACAGACAGTTTATTTATGACAACTGGCAATGGAGTGGTGTTATCTTTCGTAAACATCTCCATGAAAGGATGTTGATGTTGTTGTTATTTCTCAAAAATGTTTCTACCCCCTCCCACTTCGTTACGCTCGTGATATAAGATGAAAAAATAACCCCCTCCACTCGGGACCATATTTACGTTTTAAAATACTCAGCCGTGTGACGTCAGGGTTTTTGTTTTTCAACGTTTCTACATGGGCCACGATGATGACATTCTCTGTCTGGCCATCCACCCACTCAAGGACTTTGTAGCAACAGGCCAGGTAGCTCTCGAGTTATGCGTAGAGACATGAGTATTACACTACCGGTTGTCTCGTCTGTACACTTAAATGTAAGAAAGAAACTTGTGTTCAAATCATTTTTTATGGCTATCCAGGTTGGCCGAGATTCCTCCGTCCACATATGGGACACAGAAACATTAAAACCAATGTCTGTGTTGAAGGGTTTCCACCAGCTTGGAGTGTGCACTTTGGACTTTTCAGGTGAGTCAGTATCAACCCCCCAAAAATCTGAGGGTTTCCATTGAACTTCATGTTCACTATATTATGTAATATGCTGTTAGGATTGTATGCCTGTTGATCTAGCTCCCACACCTTTTTTTAGAAATACAATTGAATTGTAATATAAGTCAAAATCTGACCTCGGCCTCTTTTTATAAATCGGATATGTATGCGATGCATCTGCAGTATAAACGCTCATACGTACAGATCCGACCTTTGCGTCATCAGAAACGCAATATGCACTCTGCCCTGGTGGAGGAAGAGTGTTTGGGAGGGAGTTACTGACAATCGTCTGTGCATCTGTGAAGTTGTTTTGAGTGACAGTGTTACATTGGATTTTGATTTAATCCCACTTGAAATATCAAGCATAAAGTTGACATGTGGTGACAGGAGTAATTCAGCCACACAGACAGTTTATTTATGACAACTGGCAATGGAGTGGTGTTATCTTTCGTAAACATCTCCATGAAAGGATGTTGATGTTGTTGTTATTTCTCAAAAATGTTTCTACCCCCTCCCACTTCGTTACGCTCGTGATATAAGATGAAAAAATAACCCCCTCCACTCGGGACCATATTTACGTTTTAAAATACTCAGCCGTGTGACGTCAGGGTTTTTGTTTTTTGCGTTTACATTAAAAGTCACATTCATTTTTGTCACATTTGTTCATCAAGATTGGATTTAACAAAAAAAAACCCCGAATTGGGCGTCTTGACCTGTAGTCTGAAGGTAGCCTTTGATTATGAAAATAGACGAGACATAATCAAAGTTACTTGTTTTAACATATGTCTTGTTGACACTAAAGCCATATAAAAAATCATTTAGTATCGTTTGACCACTCATCAGGCACAGTGACATTCACTCTAATAATTTAATCTCTAGACAGATCCCTTGAAGTATTAGTTTCAGAGTTCGGTATTTTCCCTGTTATACAGTAGCCGTCCTCAAACTAGAAATTCCTTTAATTGGCCCCCACGCAGGCATAGCACATTTTAGGTATCAATCAATTGCACCAAGTTTCAGTACACTGCTAACAATGGCCAGAGACAAACACAGTGGCTTGATCTATCTCTGGCAATAACACAGGTTTGATTTACACTCCACAGCGGATGGCAAGCGCCTGGCTTCAGTGGGCTTGGATGACAATCACACAATTGTGCTTTGGGACTGGAGAAAGGGGGAAAAGCTTTCAGCCATGTGGTGAGTGTGATCCCGACATTGTTTACAATACAGGATGCTGCTATCCGGAAACTTAAAGCGCTCTGACAGACCTTTGTGTTAATTTTTAAGATTATTGGAGCTTCTCTCTTTAAATATGGACATTAATAAATGTGGATTAAATTGGAGCCACTTTGTAGTGCATGGATGACAGTGTGATTCATGGTTCGCAGTGGGAAGAAAGGGAATTGCCTTTTAGATTAAGAGGCTGCTCCACTGCGACACTTAAGCCTGCCAAGGTTTGAATAGTTAGAGTATGTCCCAAGGCTCCAACTGTATTCATAATGAATGAGAATTACTTTCAGTGCTCGTCTTCTTGAGAGCATGTCAGATTTTATTTTGACAAGGAGACCATATTTCTAAGGTACAACTATGTTATATAATAGCAAATGGGCTACCAAAAGCAAGGCATAATGAAAATCTAGATTTAAAAGTTGTAACACTGAATCACTGATTGTAACTTGTCCTAATGGCTGCCTTAATAGAATACAATTACATAACCACACTGTGAGAAATATGTAACTGTAAAACGTCCGCATATCAAAATAACTTTTTTCCCCTCTTTGTTGCTCAGCCCACTTGATGTTCATATTTAGTCTCACCTCAATTTAAACTGACCCTGACGCGTTGAGAGCACTGTGTGTTTTTTGCTCTTCTGTTGTCTCCAACTGAAAGTGCAGAGACAGCTTGAAGCAGCACTAATCTGCTTTGCAGACCTTGTTGGGTGCTGTGCAATGCAATTGTGAGAAAAATGGCCTGAGAGTTGTCTTCAGCTAGGAGGCAAAGAGTGGGCGTGCAAGGATGAAGCCTCATGGTATACAGGGAGGAAGATGGGCAAATAAGGTGTACTTTTTTACTTCAGTATAGGACAAAAATGGTTTCTATTTGTCTAGCCATCCATTTTATACAGCGCTCGTCCCTACAACTATGGCCGATTTAAACAGGTTTCTTGAATTAAACATTTTTAAGATTTCTTTACATTGACCTATTTGCCATCTGCAAAGATAAATTGAAAGGTTTTTAAATGAAGAATGAACTCTGTGTGTGGCTTTCCCGAGTGCCCTCTCTAATTTTAGTACCGTACTTGCCTGTCCTGTCAAGAGGATGACACAAAATTAAGGGAGTAATTTCCATAAAAACTGAAGGAGGGCTGGAGGTTGGGCTGAGGAAGAACACATTTTGTATAATGTAGAATTTGGAACACATCCAGTCGGCTTCATTAATAATGAATACTGTTGTGTTTTCAGTGGAAGCAAAGACAAGATCTTTGTAGTGAAAATAAATCCTTACCTGGCTGACAAGCTCATCACTGCCGGTGTAAAACATATGAAGTTTTGGCATAAAGCTGGTAAGCGCCACTGAGCTTATTAATGCTGACAAGCAGCCGCGATAACGAGCTGAAGTCTTTCTTCAAAGCGATGCATCTTACTGTGTCTACTCTCACTCTCTCAGGTGGTGGGCTAATTGGGCGCAAGGGGAGCATGGGCAAGACGGAGACAATGATGTGTGCCGTCTACGGTTGGTCGGAAGAGATGGTCTTCTCAGGCACGTGCACTGGTGACATTTGCATCTGGAGGGACATGTTCTTGATGAAGACTGTCAAAGCCCATGACGGCCCCGTTTTCAGTATGCATGCTCTCGAAAAGGTAATGACGAGACACTTTTTTGTAATTGCAAATTAGAACAATTTTAAATAATAAACGGCCCATTAATAATCTTCCTGGAGGGGTGCATTGTGCAAATTTATTTCATGTCTACTAGTGACATGTTCATTCCGCTTTGAATATGCCATTACAATTTCTCTGCAGGGGTTTGTGACTGGAGGGAAGGATGGTATAGTCGCGCTCTGGGATGACACATTTGAAAGATGCCTCAAGACCTACGCCATCAAGAGGGCAGTCCTAGCTCCAGGCTCCAAGGGTAATATGGTCATCTTGCACCAGTCATGTTCGCTATTCGCTCCAGATACACTGACAACATTCAGTGAGTGTAGCTAAAAGGAATTCCCCATGTGTCCTGGCATGACTTCTTTTCTCCATTCTTTAGGCTTGCTTTTGGAAGACAACCCATCCATACGTGCCATATCTCTCGGGCATGGCCACATTCTTGTGGGAACGAAGAATGGAGAGATTTTGGAGGTGGACAAAAGTGGCCCCATTACGCTACTTGTCCAGGTTAGATGGCAAAACAAAGAATATTATGTTCAAAACACTATACCATGGGTCTTCAACCTTTTTAAAACTGAGAGCTACTTATTGGGTACTGATTAATGTGACGAGCTACCAGTTTGATACACACTTCTGAAATAAAATTAGCGCAATAATTATGAACAATGATCTAAAAAGATAAGAATCAGTTAATATCAATAGGCAACAATTTTTTTGTATTAATATCTGCAAGTGGTTCCATTTTCAAATGACCACTTCTACAACATTCCTTGAAAAGCACGATGCCCCATCACTGGTGAACTATTTCTCAAACACACTACTCATGGTCTTTGTGGGCTACCCGGTGCCTGCGGGCAACATGTTGGTGACCCCTGGTGTATACAGGTACTTGAGCTCTGGAACAGATGCAGCAAGTTTTACAATGGTCCAGCTGTATTGAGATTAAAAGAGAGCCCTCCACTTACACTTACTGCCTGCGGTATTTTGCACAACCCAAGGAGATGCGCATTGACGAAAATAAATTGTAGCCATGAAGACTCGATTGTTAATTTTGCTAAGTGGCTTGGCTCTGACTCCGAGTGTGGGCCCCTTGTCTTTAAGATGTCAGAGTAGTATTGACTGCCTGTTTTGAATGCTTTGCAATTACAACTGTAGTCTGACTGATGGGACCAATCGAATAGGGAAGAGTGAAGTAAAGTTTTTCCTTAACCTGCTGCTGCATTGCAAACTATCAGATCATTGTCAAGAATTGGAAAAAGTTTAAGCAGAGCATTCTTTTTGGTCTTTGAAGCCTGAAGTGCGAGTGTTTCGTCATGCAGGGTCACATGGAAGGTGAAGTCTGGGGCCTTGCGACCCATCCACACCTCCCTCTGTGTGCCACTGTCAGTAATGACAGAACCTTGCGCATATGGGACCTCTCCCCCAGTCACTGTATGTTGGCAGTGCGCAAGCTCAGGAAAGGTGAGTCACCAACTGTTGACAGTAAAGTATTTCCTCTTCTGTGTCCCATGCATTTATTCTGACTATGTGTGCATCGATCCCGGGCCATTAACGAACACCCTTCACAGGTGGCCGCTGCTGCTGCTTCTCCCCTGATGGCAAAGCCTTGGCAGTCGGTCTAAACGATGGCAGCTTTCTCATTGTGAATGCCGACACCTTGGAGGACCTTGTGTCCTTCCACCACCGCAAGGATATCATCACAGATATCAAATTCTCCCCAGGTTTGTGGCTCCCTAGTTATTGACAAGTCCAGCTTTCGAAAACAGGGCTATAAACCAATTAGTGGTGTTTTCTTCACACTGTTCAGGTTCTGGCAAGTACCTTGCAGTGGCATCAGGAGACACATTTGTGGATATTTACAATGTAATGAGCAGCAAACGGGTTGGAGTGTGCAAAGGATGCCTCAACTCTATCACACACTTGGATTGGGACAGGAGAGGTAAACATCCTTTGTTCTGTTGATGATCCTTGTGTGGTACTGCTCAATAACCATCAAACACGGTGGCCCTACGGACCCTTTAATTCACAGGGAAACTACTCCAAGTTAATACCAGTGCCAAAGAGCAGTTTTTCTTCGAGGCGCCTCGTGGCAAGAGGCAGACCATCCCTGCCACAGAGGTAAGATGGGAGAAGAAACACCACAGGAGCAAGAGAGAGAGGATGGTCGTGAAGTGTTAAAAAAGGAAAAAAAATCTTATTTCATCCATCCTTTTTCGTTCATCGTCATTGAGGTCATAGTTTGAGCCATCCTACTTGACTTTGGGCATGAGGCAGGGTAGACCTTGGACTATCGTTAGCCAATTGCAGGGCACATACTGTGTACCGTACACGACCATTGATATTTACATGCACACCAATGAGCAATTCAAGCATCAATTCACCCAACATGTATGTTTTGGGAAAGTTGGGAGGAAGTCAGAGTACCTGGAGTACCAAGTCTCTTGCCCAATGTCAGCTGAGAAAGGCTTCAGTTCACCCATGACTCTAGTGAGGATAAGTGGTAAATAAAATGGATGGATGGATGAACCCGCAGGCCTCTGAAGCAGAACATAATGTAGTACATACATTTATCTACGTGTTTTAGGTGGAAAAGGTTGACTGGAGTTCGTGGACATGTGTCCTCGGTACGTCTGTCGAGGGCATCTGGCCCGTGATCAGCGAAATCACAGAGGTAACCTCTGCTTGCCTTAGTAATGACAAGAAGGTGCTCGCCACAGGAGATGATCTAGGATACATCAAGCTCTTCAGATACCCTATCAGGGTAAGATACAATGCTTGACACACAGAATCGCTTTATGTCACTGTGGCAAGTTGATGAAAGATGTTTCATCCGTAGGGCAAGTATGCAAAGTTCAAACGCTATGTGGCTCACAGCACGCATGTTACAAATGTGCGGTGGACCCATGAAGACAGCCTATTGGTGACGGCTGGTGGAGGGGACACGAGCCTCATGATCTGGGCCCATGAGTCCGAGACCCACAGGGAGCTCAGACAGTGTGACAGCGAGGAGTCAGACATTGAGAGCGAGGATGACGGAGGTGTGAGAACAGCATCTTTGGCAAGTGTCCCTGCTTCCGGTATATCGATATCAATCTTGTTTTTCATTAGGTTATGACAGTGATGTGACAAAGGAGAATGAGATCAACTATACCATCAAAGCCTTATCCACCAACATGCGCCCCATGACTGGTGTAAAACCCCACTTGCAAATGAAAGAGCCTTCATTGGATGAGAGGTATTCTTATGTGAAGCTGTGGGAAAGTTTTCAGTGTATCAAAGAAAATATTATTTGCATCAGCGAGAACTCTTTTGTCGACGTTTTCTTCTTATCTATGACTTCAGCTCCATACTTAGCCTTCTTTTAAAATAACTTGCACCTTATCTGCTCTTCTTCCTTGTAATGGCTGCAATCTGTCATTGTCCTGCTTCCTTCTTTAATTCCATCTGAAGACAAGGTGTGGTCAGGTAAGATCATGTGTTTCATGTTTGGGGAAACTGCATCCAAGATAAAGTCTCTGTAGTATTGATGACACATACCGTATTTTTTGGAGTATTACTAATACTTATAATCTGTGAACAATTAAGTGCAATACTGAATTAGTGAAATGAGACGTGCAATAGTGTGACAATAATGCATACAAGAGATGTGAACTTCGTACCATGATTGTTCTTTTATTTTTACTGATTGCTTTTATTTTAAATAATTGTCTTCACCAGTGGAACGGCACTCATAATTTCGTTGTCTGCATGCCACAGAATGACAATAAAGGCTTTTGATTTGATTTAGTATGAGCCAAAGTAATAACACAACCACCGGTCACCAGATTGATGAGCAAGGTTGAAAATTTGTTTGTGTCTGTCATAGGATCCCCTCTCGTTCTCTGCTCGAAGCAACCACTGTGTAGTTACACCTGAACAAAACCAAGTGACCCGATATTCCTTGTAATGGAATTTTGACGCAATGCTCCACCCAAATTACAAAGCTTGGAAATTTAACAATACCTATCTGTCTTGTGTACTGTAACCGCTTTGGATTGGGGCTCATTTGGCTGCATTCCCTAGTTGGAGTTTGTCAAAGTATGAGCACTGGAATTCGAACCAATCTCAAAATAGCACACATCGTGTGATGTTTTGAAATGAAATTCTTTTACGGAACTGCTGAAATGGTATACTATGTAAGCAAAAAGCCGATTGCACAAGGCAGCAGATGTCCTTGAAATGGGCTTTGGTTGTCATGGTTACAGCATGGTGCTGACTTCTCTGTTTTATGTCCTCAGTGGCTGAGGTGTTGTTGAAGTGCACATCCACTGAGCAGCAATCAGTGAGTACTGTATCAACCATATTGAGTAATTCTTGTTTTTGGTTTCTTTGTTCTTGCTTCCATGCAGAGGTTCAAGGTAAGCTAATTGTCATTTTTACACATGTGTATCGCTCAGTTGTCTATATAGGAATTAAACATGGAGCTGTTCAGCAAAGACATGGCTGCCATCATTTAGTCATTCATTAAGTTATTTCTTACTGGTTATTTTGTGCACTGCATTGTATCGGTGGTTACAATTATACATACAACTTCTGCTAATCACTACCAGATACTAATCAGAGCATGATTTTTTTTTAAGGCTTAAGTTTTTATGTCATCACAAAAAAAAACCCCCCAAAAAAACATTCTTATCCTTCATAAGATACATGCATCACTGTTGTAATCAGAGTGGTGATAAGCAGCATTTGTAACCCAGCAGTGTGTTTCAGACCTCCTGTTAGCAGAGCCCTGCCACAGCCTGAGAAGCTGCAGACCAACAACGTTGGCAAAAAGAAGAGACCCATTGATGTAAGCGTCACTTCATTTGTGTCACTGAACAGATTCATTGCAAACACTGCAAACTGTATGAAAAATGCTGCTTTCCGATGTGTTTCAGAACAGAAAATGATTAAAAATGCTCGTATCTGATCTGATTTCATTTTAAGATGTGTAGAGTGCTCAGACAACCTCTCTGCCGCTGCCCTCGATCGAATGCTCTTTGTTGTCATGACAACCACTTTTCTGACTTTCTGACTGCCTGCTCTGACTTTCTCCATAGGACCTGGTTTTGGATCTGGTGTTCGGTTACCGTGGCAATGACTGCCGCAATAACGTGCATTACCTGAACGATGGGGCGGACATCATTTACCACACAGCCTCAATTGGCATCGTGCTCAACTTGACCACCTGTAGGCTTTTACACAGATATAATTTGACATGACAGTAGTGAGAAGTAATAACAGCTTGTGTGCATATATTCTCTTGCAGCCTGCCAAAGTTTCTACATTGAACACAGTGATGACATTCTGTGCCTGACAATCAATCAACATCCAAAATTCCCCAACGTGGTGGCAACTGGCCAAGTAGGTATGTTTGTGAGGCGACTGCCTCTTGCCTCACCAGCTGCTTGCTCTTCTTTCCCTTTTCTCGATTGTGCTATTGAGTGTCTTTAGAAACAAGCTTCAATGATGACTTAATCAATTAAAAAAATATCCTTGTCCTCTGTCCTTTTAGGTGACACTGGTGACATGTCAGGTAAATGAGTGTAAAAAGTGCCTCGAGGTTTGAAAGAAACAAATCCACATTCTCATTACGGTCACATGCTCTCGGTTCCCTCAGCCACATCTCCATCTATTCACGTATGGGACGCGATGACCAAGCAGACGTTATCGGTGCTGCGCTGTTTCCACTCGGGTGGTGTGTGCTCTGTCAGCTTCAGTGCCACAGGGAAGCTCCTGCTGTCTGTGGGCCTGGACTCGGAACACACTATCACCATTTGGAAGTGGCAGGAAGGTACAAGCTGATTTCACACGATTCATCCTTACAAAATCTATCTCACCCGGACTGACCTCGGTTCGCCTTGTATGTGGTCTTGGGCTTTGTCTCTCAGGTGGCAAAGTGGCCAGTCGGATTGGTCACACGCAGCGGATCTTTGTGGCCGAGTTCCGTCCAGACTCGGACACTCATTTTGTCTCCGTGGGGATCAAGCATGTCCGCTTCTGGACATTAGCAGGGCGAGCTTTGCTCAGTAAGAAAGGAGTGCTGAGCTCCATCGAGGACGCCCGCATGCAGACCATGCTCTCTGTCGCTTTTGGAGCGGTAAGTGGCTTCGGATCATTATCAATCAGCAGCATTGGCTTTGCCGTTGATCTCTGAATGTTTTTGTTTTAAAATGCTGCTTTTGCCACGTTGTTTTTCTTGGATGCTGCTGAACAGTTTTTGCATTGCTTGCTCTGCTGTCTTAGACCACTAGATTAGTGCAGATTTGTTTTCTTTTCAGAATAACTTGACATTTACAGGTACCATAAGTGGGGATGTATGTGTGTGGAAAGAGCACATTCTTATAAGGATAGTGGCCAAAGCTCACACAGGCCCCGTGTTCACCATGTACACAACATTGAGAGATGGCCTCATTGTCACTGGAGGCAAGGAAAGGCCGTAAGTTACACGCCCTCGTTACACATTTTTTGAGTAGTCCCCGAATTCATTAAATTAGGCTAATTCTGTGGATGAATTTTGCGGAAACATTTACCGTTGGCCTCCACAGGTCAAAGGAAGGTGGAGCTCTCAAGCTCTGGGATCAGGAACTGAAACGCTGTCGAGCCTTTCGATTGGAAACTGGACAGGTCATTGACTGTGTGCGTTCTGTTTGCAGAGGAAAGGTAACTATGAAAAACATAATGCTTGATGATGTCATTCAGCAAAGATTCCTTCTCAATTGGGAAGTGTTTTTACTGTATGTTGTATCAGGGTAAAATCCTAGTTGGAACCAGGAATGCAGAGATCATTGAGGTCGGGGAGAAGAATGCAGCATGCAACATATTGGTGAACGGTCACATGGACGGGCCAATTTGGGGTTTGGGGACACATCCAACCAGAGATGTGTTTCTGTCAGCTGCAGAGGATGGGACTGTTCGACTATGGGACATTGCAGAGAAGGTCAGTCCTGTCATACTTTGGCGGTCAAAGGCATAAATGAAAACTAAAATAACCAGTTGGAAGAAGTAGATGGGAAGAGGGGATTCTGGTTTTCCCTGTTAAAGCTGCTGCCCCAGCGACCCAACCCCTGTTACGCGGTAGAAAATGGATGGGTGGATGAAAATTGTACGTACCGTGTTGAGATAAGCTTTTTATTTGACGTGCTTAAGTAGAATCAGGACATGGCTAGCCCCTTGGATCAAATATCATTACATGGATCAATTCCGGATTAAATTGGACTTCATTGTAGGTATGAAGCTCCTAAAGCTTTTCGTACTGTCATTTCAAAAGATGACAGAAGTTAACCGTTGGTGGAGGGGAGGTCTGTGTGCTCTTGTCAAACCCATAACGTCTGATTAGAAATGCACTTTTACTTATGGGTCAACAGAAGATGCTGAATAAAGTGAGCTTGGGCCACCCGGCATGCACCATCAGCTACAGTCCTGAGGGAGACATGGTGGCCATTGGCATGAAGAATGGCGAGTTCATCATCCTCCTAGTTGCCTCTCTCAAAATCTGGGGCAAGAAAAGGGACCGCCGCTCCTCTATCCAGGATATTAGGTGAGAATTGTCAAGTCAATCAAGAGCTTTGTCTTTGAGAAATGAGCGCGTTTCCAAGTGTGTGAGTTCAATAAGAAGAGACCGACCAGTGACAGTGTTGCACAGAATAATCTATCAGTTACCTTTTAAGTGTCATTCCTGCCGTTGATGAACACTTCGGCATCGTACATTTCTGTATTTTAATGTTGCTCAAAATATTTGGAGATCCAAGTAGTTTTTGGTGGCACTTAGTGTAAAATGTTTGAAGTGAAAACACTGTGAATGTGTTCAGGCATCTCAATGCATGACTATGCAATTGTCACACACAGACTAATTTTACCATTTTATTCTATACTTTTACAACTTAAACCTGTAGCTATGTGAGATGAGGGAGTGCCCACAATCAGTGAATACGCTGTTCGAGAGCAGTTACAATGGATTTATTTTTTCTTTCGCAGTACTGAAGCCTGATTTTTATCCAGCCACACATTAGAAAATGTGTCTTGAAAAATAAACTTCATTGATCAAATTGTTGGATCATCCAGCCCTGGTGTGAAGTGTACTTTCTATTAAACACTCTTAACGCGCCCTACACCTCAGAGTAATCTTTGATAGAAATTTTCGAATTGGGCCTTGACTGACTTTAATAAAAATTAGCAGTATGTGTGTACGCTGCTTAAGTGGGTCACGTGCTACTTGGCACACAGTGGAGATTTGTGAGAGCACCACATGTCTCTCTTGTAGGTTCAGTCCAAATTCACGCTACCTGGCTGTCGGCTCTTGTGAAAGCGCCGTGGACTTCTACGACCTGTCGCTCGGGCCGCAGTTAAACCGCATCAACTGTTGCCGGGACATCCCCAGCTTTGTCATGCAGATGGACTTCTCTGCGGACAGCATGTACATCCAGGTGTGGCGCCCTCAGCTGTACAGGTGAGGTACCCGCCCCGGGACCGTTCCTGTCTAATCTTCCTCTGGCTTTTTGAATCAGGTGTCCACTGGTGCTTACAAGCGGCTGGTGTATGAGGTGCCGTCGGGGAAGCAGGTCACGGAACAGTCCCACATTGACAGGATTACCTGGGCCACCTGGACCAGGTCAGATGAGAAGCACAACGAAATAGTAGTCTGAATATTTTGTCCTCAATTGTGTTTTTTTTCTAAATATCTATTTCTGGCAGAACTTGTTATTGTATATGGTCAATTTGTATGGAACTCTGTGTGCATGGAAATTGCTGAGTGCTCTCCCTTCTTCCATCACTGTGTCCAGCGTCCTCGGGGACGAGGTTGTCGGCATTTGGTCGCGGAACACAGACAAAGCAGACGTCACCTGCGCCTGTGTCTCCCACTCAGGCCTTAATGTAGTCACAGGCGATGACTTTGGAATGGTCAAGCTCTTTGACTTTCCGTGTCCAGACAAGTTTGTAAGTGCCACTATAGTAGTACGGTACTGCCTCTCACGTTCAATGAGAAAATAGATCTAGTACACCACAGTGGCAGAGTACACATTTGATGTTTAAAAAAAAAAAAAAAAAAAAAGACCGGTACCATCTACAAATTGCCATCTGCTCATTTTAGAGTTGAAATATATATGTGAAATATTAATTTACATAACTTATGTAAATGTTTATAAGTTTTGTCTAGTTAGTTTTTTATTTATTAACATAATAAATGAAACAAATTCAGTAACTAAAGCACTGTCATTCATTGTCATTTTATTTAACTGAGTTTGCCAGTAGTTGGTCAAATAAAAAGTACCGGTACAAATTAAACATGTATCCAAAGTGATTTATATTACATTTCTCTATGTTTATGGACATTGTAGTTTGATGGCGTATCGTGATAACTGCTCTGTTATGACTCAGAAAGGACCAGACATTCTTATATTACTTGGCTATATTGCATTTTCATGTTATTTGGGAATGTGATATTTTTGTTAATATATATGTTTTCATTATGTTCCATTTCAGGCAAAACATAAACGCTTTTTGGGCCATTCGGCTCACTTGACAAATATTCGCATTACAAATGGAGACCGCTTCGTGGTGAGTGCTGGTGGAGATGACAGGAGGTATGACTTCAAATCATAACTCTCATATGTCCCCTTCCACGATGAAATGTTAACATTGTTTCATGTGTACTTTTGCAGCCTCTTTGTGTGGAGGTGTGTCCACGCCCCCCACTGAAGGTGACACCCTGACCATCTCGCCTGTCACCTTCCGGCGTGTCTCTCCAGTCGAGCGCAAAGGATGCAATTAAAAGAGCAGGAGGGGGCCTGGCATGTTCAACGTGAGGAATAAGTGTGATGCTAACTTACTGCCTCAATACTTGGTCCATGCACACATGCGCATCATGGTGTGAATTGTGAGCAAAGGTGGCGTGCATTCAATCAGTCTGTATGTGCATATCAACTAAGGCAGTGGTCCCCAACAAGCATGTGGACTGGTACCGATCTGTGGGACATTTGAACAACAAAAAAAAAAGGTTGACGTCGAACCGCTCATCTCAATCATGTGAAAAGAGTAAGTCCGCAATAGAGCAAATTAGTCCCGAAAAAATGTGAGCAAAAAAAAAACTTGCGAGAACTTCCACATAAAGGTCCAAATGACCAGGCTGAAGAAGAGGAGGCTGCGGCTGCATTTAAAAAGTCTCCACATCCCTGTTCAGATGTCAGGTTTTTGCGATACAAAATAAAAAGACCATGATAAATCATCTCAAAACCGTTTCCAACATTGTGACCTGTAACCTGTACAACTTGCACTATTGTCGTTGCACAGGTGTGCACACACTTTTATCACGCTGGTGATATGTCTGTGCTCAGAATTAACCAGTCACATTCAAACTCATGTTTAACGGCACTCAGCACACACCTGCCACTATTTAAAGTGCCTGTGACAAACCCCAAATAAAGTTCAGCTGTTGTAGTTGACATTTTTCTTCTGAAATTGTTGGAGTCCCATCTCACAGCACAAGTCATTGTCCGCAGAGTGCTTTCATAGAACCAGAGGGATCATGAGGAGGTATCCGTCAGGAAAAGGGTACAAGATAATTTCCAAGGCATTAGGCCATAGTGAGGACATTCTTTCTCAAGTTGATAAAATAGAGCATAACAGTACCAATACCAGCAACTGATGAAAAGATGCAAGAAAATGTAGTTAGTGAGGTTCCTCAGAGGCTAACTGCAACAGTGCTGGTTGTTGAGAGAACGTGACACAGCCAAGTACACAATTATAAACGGATGTGTAAAAGATTTGTTTTTTGTATTAATGTGAACAGGTTAGAAGTCGTGTCACCAAAACCTGGCATTTGAACAGAGGGGGGTAACAACTCTTTGTAGACAAGGTAAGAGGTAGTATCAGCAGTTCTACTAAAAAAATGCGGGTTTCGCGCTACAAGCAATTCTCACACACCCAACCCGTTTTGCGTAATATGTGACCAAACTCAGAAAACAGGTGAGCCGTGGCATTCGCAATGCAAGAACAAGGGCACTAACGTCAACTCCAGTCGACAGCAACGGGGCAGTATCATGTCAAAAGGCTGCGCCCTGAAGTGGCGAAGAATGGGTGAATGCATCTTAATTCTTCTTCTACCAATGCAACATTAATCAGAAAAGCGTGTTTAGATTAGCAGGGGCTCATAGAGCACATTATTGCAAAGAAAATGTTTGACTTCCACTTTAAGATAAACAAGTACAGGGCCCTAATTGCAGCCACTGCATTGAGCGTAATGACGAGTTAGATTTTGAATTAGTTTTTGTTTTGATTCCGGTCTGTCAAAATATTGCTAAACACAAAACTTGTCAGTGGCGCAAAAAAATGTTGGGGACTGCTAATTTAAAGCCCCCATCCCACTGAGCGGCAAACGATTGTGAGTTTTTGCGGAGGCAGCGAATGTTGCGTTCTTGTTAGGGTTTATTCAAGGTCGCATTTGTTCGCCATACATTTGCCTGTCCTTTTCTTGTCCCAGGGGAATTTTGAACATGTTCATAATTTCCTTGCGGCAAGAAAAAACACAAACTGTTGGCGAACGTTTTGCAAACATGCGCGACCTTGAACAAACCCGAACAAACTGATGCCAGCACGCGTTTTGCGACCAACTGCTGCAATTTTTGCCCATCAGTGGGAAAGGAACTTTAAGGGATGCATTACTTTTGTGCGATGAGTATTTCTGTCCCACAGTTGAAGGCCTATTGTTTACTGACAATGCCATTAAAATATATACACTTGTAGCAAACTCAATTAGCCTTAATGTGTTAGGATTTTTTTTCCCCTTTAAAAAAAAAATATATATATATATATATATATATATATAGTATTTTTTTTTTCATTTTTGGATCACGTTGTCATTTGTATGTTGTTTCTTTTTGCTGGTAATTCCAAATTGTGTGGCCTTCCTCCTGAATGTAACATCCACTATTATGTTCTGGATGTCAGCATGCCAAAGCAGACTATGCACTGTACACCCGACCCAGTCACTGTGTCACCTCTTGGTTCGTTTTTGTGCTTGTGTTGTGGTGCAGGTGGTTGTTGTTGACTGGTCAATCCCGTTCATGACTTAATTAATGAGTGCAGATGTGTTCATATTTGTTTGTGGATGTGCATGGAAGACAACCTGTCTAGAACACCGACCCTCCCCAGAAAATAGCTGTAACTTGATGTTTCAATGCACCCTAAAATATTTCACCCACTTTACAGTGCGCTGCTACAATGTATTATTGTCACATTTCCATCAATATGAAGGGTGTAAGTTAGCGTTTTGTGTAATTGGACATACTACTTAATGGAATGTTTTATTTGAAAGAAAAAAAAAAGTGCAAAATATTTTGCTTCGTTCAAGACACGCACACACACGCACATACATTATATATATACAATATATATATATATATATATATATATATATATATAATATATATATATGTATGTGTGTGTATATATGTGTGTGTGTGTATGTTAAAAAACACATTTTGATTTACATCAGTGTAAATATCATTTGTAGATATTGTTTTTGTATATTTTTGTGAGATGTTTCTTAAAGTCTGCTTTAATGAGAAAAAATGAAAAAATGAACAGGGGTTCTAACCCGTGAGTGTATGATGCCATGATGTGTGCAAATAGAAAAAGTTATTTAACCAATGTGATGAAACTATTGGTGCTCAATTATTAATAAAAAAATTTCCTTGACTGCTCTTTTAATTTAACTCAAAAGTTTTTTTTGTTTTGTTTTGTTTTTTTTTTACATGATCGACAGGGGAAATGACGGCACCAACTAAATTTTATGAAAATAAGAATTACCACATTTTTCCTCAGTCATTTTTGGAGCATTTCTCAAATCATCCTTGAAATTTGCAAAGCAAGAAGTGCTTGAGTTATCCTCATAAGTCCCACATTTGTCTTTTTAGAAAGTTGGCACCAACTTGAGCAAAGATCCATCATTTTTTAGTTGAATTTGTTTTTGTTCATTCTATTAAGTTTTCATTGTTACTCCTGTCGCTGTAGTTGCTGGTAGTTTTCTTTGTGATGTACCAATTCCCATGTAGATTTAGTGGACACTATTGTGGACTGTGTGTTTGAATCAAAATTATGAACCTCTAAGCTTCAAAACCAAACTCAAAACTCAAAATGTAGCACCCTACGTACGAAAGACTGATTTACAAATAGGTTCTCTGCAATGACCTGATGGCAGAATGTTGTGAGGTGAGAGACAATTTAACAAAGAGCCATCATCATACATTTTGATTAAGGTGACTTAAGGAACCGACAATGTTAAAAACAGCAGGCAATTGGAAATAATCAATTGCATGGATGTGCCAAAGCATTTGCATGAATGTGAAGAGTGAACACGTAGTTTTGACAATTTCAATTCTGATCTGAAAAATGGCAGCTGAGAAAAACTGCAAGCAAAATGCCTTTTGGGGCATTTCAATAACATGTACATGTACCTCCACATCACATTGCTGATATCTTACTTTTTCAAAATAGTTTGACTGAATCACTGCATGTCTGCAATCAATGATGCCTCAGTTTCTTAATAATCCACGATCAATTCCACCCAACAATCCATTATGTCAATTGCTGCATCAAATACATTTCACTAAACCCCGGGAATTCACAATTTTCATCTTTTATTTGCAATCACATAAATACATCTGTTTGGGCTATTTACATATTTTACATGCATGAAGGAAACACTCAAAACTGAAGTTTTGCTTTTTTGTAAATCTGTTACAAACTGTTGATTATAGTGATTTTTTTGCCAGCGGTCACTGAAGTTTAAAGGTAGTTTCTGTGAGATTATGGGAAAAAAATAAACAAAAACGTGTATGGGTCTTGAAACCTCTTGTCACTTTTTACACTGGCCAGCCTGCAAAATGTACCTTGTCTATATGAAGTAGGCGGCACTACACATGTTCTGCAGACCACCAGTGCCGTGTCATTTAAAGTTTGACAGAGAAGGAGCTTCCACAGGAACAGCCGTGATCAGCTCGGGGATTCTTGAGCACCTGGAAGGTGGCACGGATGAGTTCTTGGCTGAAATCCACCGTGGCTCCTTTCACAAACTCCAGGCTATCCTGGTCCACAACGATCCCCACTCCGTCCTGCTCGAACACTCTGAAAGCACAGAGATGTGGACAGAGTGTATATATAGAGAGAATTTAATGACGTGAACAGAAAGGGCATGCTGTACCTGTCATCTTCGGTCCTGTCAGCATCGACGGAAAACTTGTACTGGAAGCCGGAGCAGCCTCCACCTTCCACCCGAATTCTTAGGTACTCTCCTTCCACCATGATCTCACCAAGTCTCTGAAATAAAACGGCCATGTTTGTTTGGAGGTCAGTGTTCAAATCCCGCTGCAGACAAAATACTAATATGGCTCCCAGTTGTTAGAGACATGTCAATCTGCTTCACGGTTGCAAAGGCGTTGGCCAAACATTTGCAACCGTTTTAAGCGTTGCAAAAGGTTTTTCATCGCGAAAGAAATTTTGAATATTCAAAATTTGATGGGCATGCTCATCTCTTTTCCTGCAAAAGACCAAGCAGCTTGCCACAGCATACTAATTATCAGGACGCCGCTGCCGGTTGCAATGCTAGCAAGCGGAAGTCACGCTTGCTATTGGCCCATATAAAAATTTCGTTATCACCACACCCTGGCCATGTCAATCAAAACAAGAAAATGAATGTATGATACACCTCTTCTAATGGCTCTTACTACACGAGAAACACAGTAAAACTTCCTCTGTTCAAATGAAAGCTGTTACAAGAGCACGAATGCAGTTGTTGGTGAACAATCGCTGCTCACCTTGACACACGACTCGGTGAGATGGACCTTTTCATCAAGATCCGACCTCTGCTGGCTTGCGGCGCCACTGAAAGGTCGAAGACTCACAGTGGAAATGGGCTGAAGGCTGCGGAGAGGCCCAGGAAAGCGTTGTCTCGCCGCGATGTTGTTGAGGAGGGCAGAAGCCCTGCAAAACATCACTGTGAGCAAAGTCATGGTAAACACGATCATGTACAGTGTCAATAACACGATGAGCTCGTGAACGGGCGAGCTAGCGAACGTCATCCTGACGTTCAAAAGTTAAAATTTCTCATCTCGCATTATAAATGGAGGTTGGAAAAATATATATGTGAATGTCGTCGTGATAGACGAAAGAACAATTTTACCTGGCAAGACTTAATAATTTGGACATTGACGCCGATATCATCGCTTGTCCCGCTAGTGACATCTTCCATAACAAATAAAAAGGAAGTCCCGTCCCGAGTAAGGGGAAAGATGCTATTGGTCAATGCCCTTGTCATTCGTAACGTACACGCGAGTGACTACAATGCGTAAAATGATTGGTTGATGCACCTGCCAATCATGAATTGAATACCTTTTTCAATTTCCCTCAAGTGTCTGTCAGGCACAAGATCCAGCCTTTTCTTATTTCTACCAATAATAAACAACTGTAAAATACTTATTTCTAGGATTATTTGAATTACTAATTAATTTATATAACTCTAATTTATTGCGTCCGTCTGTTGTAACTCATTCCACAAAAGGCGTATCCTGGCAGTCTAAATATTGGACAAATTTATCACTGGGGCGTTACTTCAAGTCGCGTGATATGAGGAAATAAAACGTGCTGTGGCCGGTTGTCTGCTACCATACATCACTCTGGAAGCCGCTAGAGAAGCCTAAGAACGAAACCGGGTACTGTTTGTTTTGTCGTATTTTACTTGAGTTTACTTTATTATGTTTGATTCAAACATTAGATGCTGAATTGCCAGGAAAAAAAACTGTCCGTGATTGCGGGCTTGGTTGGGAGTGTGGCTGCCTCTTGGTTGGCGAGAAATCAATCGGATCACAGATTGAACACTGTGTGCTAAAAGATTCTTTGAATTTGCATTTTGTCCTCAAGTCTTCAATGTTTGTTTTCTAGGTCGTCGAAACATGAATTTGAGAGCAGGCGTCGTTTTGCTCTGCTTAATGAGCCTCACCTGTGCGGATCCAGTCAAATACTTCGACTGTGGTAAGTCACGACTGTTCAAATACCAGTAACGGTCCACTTTTATTCACATCTATTGGGCTTCATTTGAATGCTCATGCATTCGATTTTTAAACGACTGTTTCTGTGACTGTTGGAAATCCCAGAAAAATGATGGGAAAAGTGTGTGTATTTTATATTAAGTTGGCAGTGACAAGTGCATTCCAGGTAGACAGTTATTGACGAGGTATATTTAGTATTAAAACAATTGATAAAAAAGTAAAGGGTAAAAAAGTTATACAATTTGTGATGTTACATTTTTTGAAGAGTTTTACACTAATGGGCCGATTTGACCCACAACATAAAAGTCGAGTAAATTAAACAAAGGTGATTCTGAGCAAACGGCTAAATCAGTGAATGAATGAATGAAACAAATGGGGAAAAAAATGCTAAATAAATGCAACAAATTTAAAATATGATTACAGGTTTTATAAATGTAAAGCTCGGTGGGCCAGATGAAAGAAGGGAGTAGGCCTTTATGTGTCCAAGTTTTAAAAATGACTAAACTTCTACATCCACAAAGCCTCCTCCTCACAAGTGATGTGCAATCCACAGACTATTTTTTTCTCTTATCATCAGGCTCATCATCAGGCAAGGTGATCATTGTGGACATTACTCCTTGTCCCTCTCTGCCTTGCCAGCTGCATAAAGGACAGTCCTACAGTGTCAATGTGACTTTCAACAGCGGTGAGTGATCCTTATTGATTAGGAATGTCTTCTCACTGTTATCTTAATTTTTGTTTGTTTTCTGTAGCTGTGCAGAGTAAGACGAGCAAAGCCGTGGTCCATGGCGTCATCGCCGGACTTCCTGTTCCCTTCCCGATTCCCATTGAAGACGGCTGCAAGTCTGGAATCCAGTGTCCCATCCAGAAGCAGCGGAGTTATCACTATGTGAACGCGCTTCCCGTCAAGACGGAGTATCCTGCGGTAAGCGTACATTTAGCAGCACTCTGAACTCGTCTGTGTACTTTTTTGAGTCCATAGATACCACCACATTTACACTGAGAAACTAAAGATAATGCTGAAAACATTTTATCTTTTTGGGGATTAGCAACTACCAATACCAGGTATCAGTATCAGGCTGATACAACCTTATTTCAAGGTATTAGATATTCATGAAGGCTGACGCTATCGGCCATCAATAAATACTCAAAGCGCCAAAAAAAAAAAAAAAATGCTTTTGCCAGTCGTTACCAAGACTGAGTGGTGAGAGCAGCCTGACTACCGCAAAACACAAGTAGATTTGCCATTACAAGTGTTGAACACCTTGAACATTTATGGTTGTCGGCCTTATCTGTTCCAAGCAGATTAGGGAGGGGGGAAATAAACTCTTAATACACTGCAGAGAATAACAGCTCAAGATGGTACTACCAAACCTGTACGTGTGATTGTGCACACCTTGGTTCCTGCATACATGGTAGACCCTTCACCTTCTTCAGGTTGGCAAGGTTGTCATTAGCTTGCTTCCCCCCCTTCTCTATTGGAGCTGGGCAGGTGTGAGTGCTACTAATTGATATGATGAATTAACTTCCAACTGATCAGGTGTGGTTGGGGAATCATTTTGATACTTTTGAAACTTTGTACCCATTTGCGTTCAAACAGTACAAATCGTAAGCATTCCAATATGTACAGTAGTGTAGCCATTGGACCCTTAAAGGTAAAAATGTTGCCCCTTTTTTCTTGACTGTGCATGCACTGGTTTTAGAAGCTGAGACCAGATGTCATTTTCACCTCATTTCACTTTTGAAAACTACCTTTACAAAAGGGCACCCGTTTCATTTCCTTTATTTTTATCTCCCACTTCTAGATAAAGCTGGTGGTGGAATGGGAACTGAGAGATGACAACAATCAAGATCTGTTTTGCATTAAGTTCCCTGTGCAGATTGTTTGAAACAAGTGATCTGCATAGCTGCTTTTTTTGTTGTTTTCTTTTAAGGTAATCTTGACCAGTAAAAACAAATGTAAATGATTATACATACAAATACTGTACTTGTTTTACTGACTCTGCAAACTGATTTTATAATACATATTTTTGGCACAATTTGATTGTACTACACCAGTGTTTAATGGCACGTTGCAGACAACGCAGTCAACATTTGTTAGCAACGCTTAATTCAGCAACTACATTGTCCTAATGGCTGCTAGGTAGTCTGAATTTACACATTTCTAGCTGTTCAAACTTTTGTAATTTCTTACTGTCTGTGCTATTGAGACATTGGAAACTGTCATGTCATGAAAATAAAGAATTCTCAATGTGTGAATTTGAGTGCAAAATGCAGAAAAAAAAAACCCACATCAATGCATTTGAGAAACTTGTATTGGTGAGCTCAAAGGCCAGCAGCAAGAAAGAGGGGCAAGATGAAACAGCCAGTAGTTGAATTCTGACAAAAAATAAATAAATCACACTAACTGGGACACAAAGCTTAACAGTGAAAGCCAATCCACCATTCTCTGCGTTATGCTGTACCACAGAAGAACTCTACAACTTGCTTTGTTAAATTTTTGACGTGCCTTTTTTTAATCTTGGTAAACAAAGGTAGATAAAGAGGTATGTTGTACTTCTCTAACCAAACAGTCATTAAGGCAGAATATTTGTGGAATGAGGAAAGAGATTCCACTTTGGCCCTTAAACTACTTTGGGGAAGTTGAACAGATACCAGTTGCCAGGTCACAGCATGAGTCAGATTTGCCTTGCAATGAGTCCAAAAGATGGAGAATTCCTGTGCAGTATGAAGCTGAAATAGTTTTCACAGTAAAGTCAATAGCAGAACGGTGCAACTGAGACCAAGCAGCCAGCCAGGAATTATTTATCAAGTCAATGGATGATCAGGAACAAAGCAAAATTGGTAGGGCAAGGTATCCCTTATGATAGCGGCAAGTGGACATTCGGTATTACTTTTTTTTTGGGCTCATTATAAACTTGCTTTGGTGTCATTGTCCATTTTGCTTGAGACTTTCGAGCCGCTGGAGCAAAGCGTTCCCAAAGGCTTCCCTGTAGCCTGGACTCAGTGTGTCCAGAAGCGAGTAAACTGTCTCATGGTACTGAGTGCTCAGGTCCTCATCCACTTCATTAAAAGCATAGCCCACCACCTATTTGGACAGGGGGAAGGAAAAAAAGTAAGTGTAAAAGCTTAGGACACATCAATCATTAAAATTTGAGTACTAGCTATTATTCAACTACAAAATGACGTCAAATTTGGGGAGACAATGAAACAGTTATTCAATCATTGCATCCTATTTTCTCCGTTTTATTTTCAATTTGGTATGGCCATCAGAAGACTAACTTAAACATGAAATGAGCCCTTATAAAAGAAAGCTTTCCCCACCCGCAGTCCTGCTTCTGTGAGCTCCAAGCAATAGTGGTTGCCCTCCCTTGTCTCCACATTGATATAAGCCACGTCTGAAGAATTGTTGAGGTTTTTTGACACGTGCATTTGGGCCACAGCGAAAAGGACGTCGTTGACAACGGCGTCCGCCTCCAATCTCATGTCCTTGACGTCGCACAGCTCTACACATTCGTCTTCGAAAGCAGATACCATGGGGTCCTCGGGCTGGCAGTCTACTTCCATTCCCTGCAAAACACACACACACACACACACACACACACACACACACTGCAATGTCATTAAATCATAAAAATACTGCTTTACAAAACATGAACTATGACCTTTCAAACAGGTGGTGTCATCGCACTTAAAAGTACGTGCTCCTGTACTTCTAGTTATAAGTGTTAATGATACACTTGAGTAGCGTCATAATAGCTGTGAATAACAATTTCATTCTGTTCTGTTTGTTTCTGAGAACAACCAAACAATGTCCATCAGCTCAACAGTAGAACAAGTTGACTCTTGTCTTGGCTCATGGGTGTCTATTCCCTGCATACCAGCTGCTAGCCCAAACACAAATAGTTTTCTGGGCCTTCACATTTTGAAGAATAGCCCTGCTACGAAGAGCAAAATCTCAAAAATGTTTTGACACCTCTTTTCGCAAACAGATTTACAATTACCTATAGATTCCACAAGATGGTAGCAAAGCATTGCTAAACATTCACGATGAGCGTTACAGAGGACCACAACAGACCATGTCATTGTACACACCTGATATATTTGGTAGGGGGCAGTGCAAAGTAAGTAGTCTATGTTTTACCTGACGAGGTACGCTGAACAGCTTCTGTTGGGGGGATTTGTGGAGAGATTGCGGATGATGATTATTGCAAGAGCTGGGCTGATTTGCTCAGAATGTGTTGAAGCTACAAAAGAAGACGTGAGAATACATTTTGTCATATGTTCGCTTTTTAAAATATATTTTTTACCTAATTAAAAACTGTGTTTGTGTGTGTGTGTATTATATACTTTTTTGTTTCTCTCTTTACAACTTTTTTAGGTATCTTGCTTTCTAGCAATTACGGTGTGACGTCATTCTCACAAAGCGTTTCGCTTTACCAGGTTACTGGAACGCAGCATAGGAGTCCACTACGCATTATAAATACGGCACTGTTGTAGTTTGTCTGAGTTTAACTTGAAACGTTTGCATAACACGCCGTACATTAATCACCATTTATCGGATTTACAGTGACACTTTTTACCTTGTTTCTCGTGTCTCGAGCAGTCAGCAAACAAACCCACGCAGTGTAGGCCACATATAATTAGTGCGTTTCATCGTGCAGCACATTAAGGTATGGCATTTGTTTCATTACATTACAATCGAATGGCCATGGAACACGTATTTGTAATTAAATGAAGAAAAAAAAACGCGTGAATTTTTCTTACCGAGGTTGTGTTCTCTTGTGGAAGCTTCCAGCCCAGAGTGAGCTCTCCGTCGGGGTGGGTGAGGTGACTGTTGATGGAACCCCGTCGAGGCGTTATTTTGTGGATAACTAAAACTACTCTGTTACGTAGTAATACCGTTTTTCAGTTGCTCAAGTTTGAATCTAATTAATTACGTTAAAAAATGGATAAAGTAAATGTGCCGCAAGTGACACCGCCATGTTATGACGCAACTGAGTTAATCCCACCTATAATGGAACGTCTCCAATTGGAAGAAAGCTACTGGTTGTAAAATGAGGTAGGCGGTATTTTACTTTTTTTAAAACATTCAATTGGCTCATTGAATTGATTGAAAGTAGCGCAGACCAATCGCTCGTGACCTATTACTTCGTTCTTGCTGCGGCTTCAACCTACCATCACCGATCCGGGAAAGTGTGTGCGAAGGCTCAGTTTGATGCGGAGTCATGAGAGTGTTTGTAAACAACGCATTTCGAAGGTAATTTAACTGTCAGGACATAAATCCGTCAACTCTGCTCATTCATTTAAGATGCGTGAACGCATCTTTTGATTTACACGCGTGACTTAGTGACACTGTTCTTGTTAACCGGCGTGATAACGTTGACTGTCCTTAATATGTTGTTATTGCTAGACAGCTTGGTCACCTTAGACTCGTTAGCTCCGCCGGCCGGTTTAGCAAATGAGATACCTTTGTCTCCTGTCGTGACAGCTCTGATAAACGCAGCGAATGACTAGCAGTGTATGTCGGCATGCTAAAAGCTATTTCGCATGTCCGTTTGCCCCCTTGACGATCGATAAACAATTGTAACGGCCGTGGAGCGCAATAGGCTGTAACGCCCCCAGAGCTCTTTTAAGTTGCCTAGTTATTTAATGATTGTGATGTAAACGTTTTGTGTCAAAGCACTCCCTGTGTTTATTTTGTGCAGGAAACTGGAGTCAAAGCACCCCCTTCACACATCATTGTGTACCATCATATCCTCCCAACATCGTGGGATGCGAAGGATGTCAGAATTCACGGTTTTTGATTTCTTTCACTCGACGGGATGGCACAACTGACTCGTTCCTAACAGTCTTTCAGACGAACATATTTTAGCCACAGGGCTTGAAAAAGACCTTCCTTTTATCTTTGCACTATACTGTACACGCATTGAGTCAAGATGCCCTGGCCATTCTCTGAGTCCATTAAGAAGCGAGCATGTCGTTACCTCTTGCATCGGTACCTCGGGAACTTTCTGCAGGAAAAATTGAGTTTGGATCAACTCAGTTTAGATCTCTACCAAGGCACTGGATCACTGGCACAAGTGCCCCTGGACAAATGGGTATGTTCATTTTAACACAAAACAATCTGCACTGACTCGAATTGAAGTGAGCATATTTTGTCTTATAGTCACTCAATGAGCTCCTTGAGACGGCAGATGCTCCCTTTGAGATTATTGCAGGATTCATCCAGACTATTTCTCTAACTGTTCCATGGGCAGCCTTGCTGCATGACAACTGTGCCCTTGAGGTGAAAGGTTTAGAGATGGTGTTTAGACCAAGGCCAAGAGTAGGTAAGCAGGTTTCAGAATGCCGAAAGTTGAGAAAAGCATGACATTGTTATTAATTAACTGCTCTGTCTGAAATTTTTAACATGCCACTTTTTTTTCTAGCATCTGGCACTGAGCCCGTGTACTGGTCCAGTTTCATGACGAGCAGCATGCAACTCGCCAAAGAGTGTCTGAGCCAGAAGCTCACAGATGATATGGGGGAAAATTTCCAACCGTTTGAAGGACTGGAGAAGTTTGCTGAAACAATAGAAACGGGTACATGATGTGCCAAGGAAGCCCCGGGAAGCACTTAGAGAAGTTAACGAGTGCAAAGATGCATCAATTAATTGCTGTTTCAATTGTCTCTCTTCTAGTGCTAAGACGAGTGAAAGTAACATTTTTGGATACAGTTCTGAGGGTTGAACACGTTCCAGAAAATTCCAAAACTGGAATTGCTCTTGAGGTTCGAATCAACAGGTAAGTTGCGACGCATACAAACCCAATTCCAATAAAGTTGGGACGTTATGTTAAACATAAATAAAAACCGAATACAATGATTTGCAAATCATGTTTAACCTATATTTAATTGAATACACGACAAAGACAAGATATTTAACGTTCAAACGGATGAACTTGATTGTTTTTAGTAAATAATCATGAACTTTGAATTTTATGGCTGGAACACATTCCAAAAAAGATGGCAAAAAAGACTGAGAAAGTTGAGGAATACTCATCAAACACCTGTTTGAAGCATCCCACAGGTGAACAGGTTAACTGGGAACAGTTGAGTGCCACGATTGGGTATCAAAGGAGTTTCCTTGATTTGCTCAGTGATTCAACAGGGCAATGATGGGGCCAGAGTCACGTCTTTGCGAACCACAGAGTAAGAAAATAGTCAAACCCTTTTAGGTCAATGTTCCTCAAAGTACAATTGGAGCGTGCCGTCGGCCCATGGGCCATACTCTACCCAACTCTGCTTTATTGGGTATTCAAAATTAATTTCAAAATTCGAAAATTTATCTTTTTATTTGAGTATACATTTTATTGATCATGTCACTTAAGGTTAAGAACAATAGTATACTCTTAATACACTTATCTCCTATTGTACTGCTTTTAATTATATATAAAAGGTGACATTATTCTTATCTTTTATTGCTGATTGGCAGCTAGAAATATCAGAATTCTGCGCTTTCCTCATACAGCCATCTGCCATGTATTTTAGTAAGTTACCAAATATGGTTCCTACAAGGTTCTGCATACAGGATTGAAGAAGTCCTTGGCTGTCGCAATTATGACTGAGGTCATCTGTTTCAGTGCTTGTTTGTTTGTTTGTTTTGTGTGTGGATTCTTAATCTAACTTTGTCCCGCTTTTTTGTTTTTGTCCAGGATTTTTTATTCTGATGAAACTGGGGAGGAGAGCTCAAGTGTGAATGTGCATCAGCCAATCACATTTGCACACAAAAAGCTACAGATGGAAGGCATCACTGTATTTTGGGACGAGTTCGCTGATGTGTCTCAAGCTGGTTTTAAATCTTCACCACCTCCGCCTGTTTGTCTTTTCAGATTCTGGCTCAACCCATTGCATGTTCCCACAGCTCCGACAAAGACAAGATATTTAACGTTCAAACGGATGAACTTGATTGTTTTTAGTAAATAATCATGAACTTTGAATTTTATGGCTGGAACACATTCCAAAAAAGATGGCAAAAAAGACTGAGAAAGTTGAGGAATACTCATCAAACACCTGTTTGAAGCATCCCACAGGTGAACAGGTTAACTGGGAACAGTTGAGTGCCACGATTGGGTATCAAAGGAGTTTCCTTGATTTGCTCAGTGATTCAACAGGGCAATGATGGGGCCAGAGTCACGTCTTTGCGAACCACAGAGTAAGAAAATAGTCAAACCCTTTTAGGTCAATGTTCCTCAAAGTACAATTGGAGCGTGCCGTCGGCCCATGGGCCATACTCTACCCAACTCTGCTTTATTGGGTATTCAAATTTAATTTCAAAATTCGAAAATTAATTTTTTTATTTGAGTATACATTTTCTTGATCATGTCACTTAAGGTTAAGAACAATAGTATACTCTTAATACACTTATCTCCTATTGTACTGCTTTTAATTATATATAAAAGGTGACATTATTCTTATCTTTTATTGCTGATTGGCAGCTAGAAATATCAGAATTCTGCGCTTTCCATACTCTACCCAACTCTGCTTTATTGGGTATTCAAAATTAATTTCAAAATTCGAAAATTTATCTTTTTATTTGAGTATACATTTTATTGATCATGTCACTTAAGGTTAAGAACAATAGTATACTCTTAATACACTTATCTCCTATTGTACTGCTTTTAATTATATATAAAAGGTGACATTATTCTTATCTTTTATTGCTGATTGGCAGCTAGAAATATCAGAATTCTGCGCTTTCCTCATACAGCCATCTGCCATGTATTTTAGTAAGTTACCAAATATGGTTCCTACAAGGTTCTGCATACAGGATTGAAGAAGTCCTTGGCTGTCGCAATTATGACTGAGGTCATCTGTTTCAGTGCTTGTTTGTTTGTTTGTTTTGTGTGTGGATTCTTAATCTAACTTTGTCCCGCTTTTTTGTTTTTGTCCAGGATTTTTTATTCTGATGAAACTGGGGAGGAGAGCTCAAGTGTGAATGTGCATCAGCCAATCACATTTGCACACAAAAAGCTACAGATGGAAGGCATCACTGTATTTTGGGACGAGTTCGCTGATGTGTCTCAAGCTGGTTTTAAATCTTCACCACCTCCGCCTGTTTGTCTTTTCAGATTCTGGCTCAACCCATTGCATGTTCCCACAGCTCGTCAATAAATGCACTCTTTTTTTTTTTTTTTTTTTACTTGTTTGACAGGAAACAGAGCCAAAGCTCTCTCCCAGCTGGAATCCCAAAATTATTTGTGAGCCTCATCCGCAATTCACAGAGACAATATCCTCAACAGCACCCTTTCAACCTGTGCAGGTTGGGAGTCTCTGTGGTAAAATTGAGCTGTCACTCACGCTGAAAAACAACCTAGCCATGCCTGGAGCAAAGGTGATTCAATGAATCTGTGTCGTATATAAGAATGTGCTGAAATTAGATTTTGGTATTGATATTTAAGACAAGAGGACTGTCATCTTTCTTTGCCTCTCAGCTGGACGTCGCTGGCCATATTGACACACTACTCGTTTTGCTCTCGCCACGCCAAGTTCATCTACTTCTGGACTTGTTTGGAGCGTTTTCGTTTGAACGTGAGTTCCTGTCTGTATATGTAACAGAGGCGTTTCTAAGCATTGAACTCTCCGAGCATTTCTTTACTTTTGTATGAAGGTGCACAGGAATGGGCCAAGGACAGAAAAAGTCGACCCATGCAGCAAGAGGATGAGTACCGACTCCACATGGAACTAAACCGCTGTCTGAAGAAGGACACTGCAATGGCAGGAGTAGAGGCCGAACTCTTTGAGAGCCAGACGACCCGAACTGTCTCAAGTCGAGGTTTGACTAAAACTAACCTCGACAATCAATAGTATACTCTTAATACACTTATCTCCTATTGTGCTGCTTTTAATTATATATAAAAGGTGACATTGTTCTTATCTTTTATTGCTGATTGGCAGCAAGAAATATCAGAATTCTGCGCTTTCATCATACAGCCATCTGCCATGTATTTTAGTAAGTTACCAAATATGGTTCCTACAAGGTTCTGCATACAGGATTGAAGAAGTCCTTGGCTGTCGCAATTATGACTGAGGTCATCTGTTTCAGTGCTTGTTTGTTTGTTTGTTTTGTGTGTGGATTCTTAATCTAACTTTGTCCCGCTTTTTTGTTTTTGTCCAGGATTTTTTATTCTGATGAAACTGGGGAGGAGAGCTCAAGTGTGAATGTGCATCAGCCAATCACATTTGCACACAAAAAGCTACAGATGGAAGGCATCACTGTATTTTGGGACGAGTTCGCTGATGTGTCTCAAGCTGGTTTTAAATCTTCACCACCTCCGCCTGTTTGTCTTTTCAGATTCTGGCTCAACCCATTGCATGTTCCCACAGCTCGTCAATAAATGCACTCTTTTTTTTTTTTTTTTTTTTACTTGTTTGACAGGAAACAGAGCCAAAGCTCTCTCCCAGCTGGAATCCCAAAATTATTTGTGAGCCTCATCCGCAATTCACAGAGACAATATCCTCAACAGCACCCTTTCAACCTGTGCAGGTTGGGAGTCTCTGTGGTAAAATTGAGCTGTCACTCACGCTGAAAAACAACCTAGCCATGCCTGGAGCAAAGGTGATTCAATGAATCTGTGTCGTATATAAGAATGTGCTGAAATTAGATTTTGGTATTGATATTTAAGACAAGAGGACTGTCATCTTTCTTTGCCTCTCAGCTGGACGTCGCTGGCCATATTGACACACTACTCGTTTTGCTCTCGCCACGCCAAGTTCATCTACTTCTGGACTTGTTTGGAGCGTTTTCGTTTGAACGTGAGTTCCTGTCTGTATATGTAACAGAGGCGTTTCTAAGCATTGAACTCTCCGAGCATTTCTTTACTTTTGTATGAAGGTGCACAGGAATGGGCCAAGGACAGAAAAAGTCGACCCATGCAGCAAGAGGATGAGTACCGACTCCACATGGAACTAAACCGCTGTCTGAAGAAGGACACTGCAATGGCAGGAGTAGAGGCCGAACTCTTTGAGAGCCAGACGACCCGAACTGTCTCAAGTCGAGGTTTGACTAAAACTAACCTCGACAATAGAACCCTTAATGTCCAACACAATCTTTTTTTTTTTCCCCCAATAATTGAAGTAATCCACTCCAGAGACAAAGTATCACTTCACGTGTATTTAAATATTTTACAACAGTCATATATAGTGTAAGGAGAAGTTGACCACTGTGAGTGAAATTTTTTTTGTAGGACCAAAGACGTGTTAAATTTTTAAGGTTGTACTGTATAGTTCTCTCAAATTGATGTCAATTGTCAGTTATCCGAATGGAGTCTGTTTTTTTTCCTCTATGTAAACAAACCTATGGATGGAGTAGATGATGTCTTCTTCTCCATGGCTGACATGGACATGTCACACAGCTTGTCATCCCTCCCTCCTTTGGGGGAACCGCCAACAGTGGATTTGGATTTGTCACTCAATAGCAACTACTCTGCCTCTCCGAGAGAATCGCCATTGGGAAACACGACTGTAAGTCAAGTGTGTATAACCCAATGAGATCCTGAAAGCAAATTCTAGTGCAGGCTTATCACTAACATGTATAAACTCAGAAACGACGACTGATCTTAGATCTGAATGTATTCTAACTCCTGCCTTTTTAATCCAAGTCAAGTGTTTTTGTGGTGTCAGGCTTTGTGGGAGGATTACATAGATGTACCACGACAAAGAGAGAAGGAGACTCCTGGAAAGCCACGGGACTCACAACTCCCTCAAACATTATTACGACAAACTTGTAAGTGTGTATGTTTCTTTGGTCAACTACAAATGTACTTTCATTCAAACCAAGGATACTATTGTTTCTCTCCATCGTTAGCTCTCATCTACAATGGAAAATGTCTCCTGTGTTTGCTTTCAGCACATTCGTCCAAAACGCACGGTGACGAGTCAAGGCCAGAGCTGGTGTTAAGTCTGACACTGAGCAGTTTGGCCATCTCAGTCCTCCACATTGACCCGCTCCCACCGCTTGATGCTTCCCCAAGTCCGCTGGGCCCTCTGGCTGCACACTTCTTCAGCGTGGTGGGCCCGAGCCATCTCGACCCAGCTGCCTTCCTTCAGTCTCGATCAGTCTTTAATCACGCCTGTCCCCAAGATCATCTCAGGTGTGCATTTTAAAATTGATTATTATTATTTTGAATACTGTTTCTTATCATGTAATGTCTTGGACGCTGAAGTCCTCAGAATACGTTGCCACGTCCCGCAAGAAGGGGTTCTCGGTTAGCGTTGTACTTTATTTTACTCTTGATTGTTTTATATGCATGGCTCAGTGTTTATTGTAGTTATGGCTTCAAGACTCCATTCGTGTAGGTTAGTGATGTGCTCCCAGTGCGGCGTTGTGACGGTTTGAAATTTTTCATTTTAGTTGGTTTTTATTTCATTTTGACTCTTTTTAAATTCAGTTAGCTTTCGCCTCATTTGAATTTTTATTAGCTTTGTTGTTTTTTTTTTGTTTTTTTTAATATGTAGCTTATTTTTTTGAGGGCGATATTAAAAAAAAAAAAAAAAAAAAAGGGAAGTAAATTATAGTTCTCAAACAACTGTTTGACCTTCTTTCTTTGTACGGAAATACACCAATACTGAAATAAATCCATTTAAAAGGTGCCACGAAAGCTCATGTATCATATTAATTGATGAAAAATAGACTGTATTCATTCTTAGTTTCAGTTCGTTTTCATTGTTTTGAAAACATTTTGGTTTTATCGTATTTCGCTAACAGATGTTTTTTCAGTTTTAGCTTTTTTAATTTTGTTAATTTTCGTCAACTAATAACCTTGGTTCCAACTTAGGTATGAAATTAGGGTTACGTGGCCACTATAGAAACGGAACTTAGTTGGAAACCAAGGACCCCCCCAGTACTGACATTCAAAGCAAGACTCGAGTGAGGTCCGCATGGCATATATCTTTGACTTTCTCACTTATAGTTGTGACGGTTCAGATTGCTTAAAAATTAGAGTGACTTCCTCTAATATCTCTGGCATCGGTCACAAAATGAAAGGAAGTGATTGTGTTCAGTCTCTGAGGTGCTGCTGTACTTTGTCATAGTAGCGGTCATGTTCTTAACGGGGGCATGAACAACTCAGGGTGACATGTTGCTATTTCTGCAGGTTTGTGGGCCAGGGTCTCAATATCATCTACGAGCACTGTCAGGGATCCAGCCTCCGGACTTTTAGCACCGATGTCTCCCTTGACCAAATGGAGTTGCTGGAGTGTCTGTTCTCTTCAGAGAGCATCGCCACTGGATCCCAGAGAGGCTTTCAGTACACTGAGGTGCAGCGATGCAATGCTGAATTCAGCACCTGCTCTGCATGCATTTCTTTTTTATTCACAGTATGACACTTGCCTGTTTCTCTGTCACAACTCAGCTCCTGACGTTTAGCACTGCACCCAGTGGCAATGAACCACTTAGTACCTGCTTTCACCTGCTTTACAAACAGGCTGAGCGCAGAGGCCCCCAGGTAAATGGAAACAAAAAATAAATAAATAAAAACACCGTTCATATTTGGTAGCCACATGCATCTGTAGCACTCTTGTCTGAGTGGTAGATTAGCCTGTACTTTACATCTGCAGGGTGGGCAGGTGCGGCTCAGCGCCATCCCCAGAAAAGCTGACATGCAGGTAGAGCTGGGCCCTGTGCGGTCCGAGCTCGACATCAGTATTGTGGACCGTCTCAATTCTGTACTTCAGCCTCAGAAGCTGGCCACCACGGAGATGATGGCCTCACACATGTACACGTCCTACAACAAGCATGTCAGCTTGGTGAGAAGATTTTCTGAAGATAATAAACATCTCCAGACATTTTTGTCAAGTTTAATTTTGAACTTGAACTGAAATTATAAATCATAGACACATACACTGACGAGCGTTATGACCCCATTCTAATACCGCATGAAGTGAACAAAGGCAGCTCGATGCAACTGTAAACGACATGCCACACTGAAATCAGTGTTAGATTTGTCATACCTTGACCAGTATAAGGTTTGTACAGGTTGAATTTTCGTTTATGCTCTGTATTGAATGTCAATACAGTAGATTGTGTCAGTTGTCACACTGTTGTCTGATATCTGTAGGCCCGATAATGATTAACTATCGTAATCGCCACCACACGCCTACATCTCTACTTGATTAATTTTTGCCTTTGATTCATGATTACTCTCAGCAAATATAGATGTTTGTGTGCATTTTTGCAGCATAAGGCCTTTGCAGAGGTTTTTCTCGATGACAGCCACACCCCTTCCAACTGTCACGTGTCAGTGACTGTCAATGCTCCAATACTGGGGCTTGCAATCCGTTTTCCCATTCCTGATCTGCGCTCCGATCAGGAGAGAGGTCCCTGGTTTCAACAGTCCTTGCAGAAAGAAGTACTGCACCTGGAGCTGGAAGACCTGGAATTTAAAACAGAATTTCGGGGTGGGAGCACACCAGATCAAACCAAGATGGAGCTCACCTTCAGGGAGCTTATTGGTACGATGAGGTCAAAAGCCGAGAAAGTTGACTATTACCCACACAGTCCCCCCAAACTGTTTTCTCCTTCATTTGCCATCCACAGGCAGGTTCCAGGAAGAGCTGGATCAACCAGCTGCCAGGTTCATCAGAGTGTCCCACACCATGGACGGAGACATGACAACATCTGAAAGTGTGAAATTTGATTGGCCACGGTATGCATTGCCTAAACATCATTGTCTTGTCTGTTTTGCATCTTCGGCCACTGACGACACACGTCTCTCAACAAACAGTGTTGTGTTGAAAATGAACCCCACTGCGGTGCACTCAATCCTCGAACGTGTGACGGCCGAGGATGAAGAAGGGGCAGAGGACAATTTCCTTGAGGAGGAGGAAGAGGAGGGGGCTGCCCACTCACTCAAGGATGTTTGTGACTTTGGGAAACCAGAGCCATCGCCCTTTTCTTCCCGGCGGGTTATGTATGAGAATGAAGAGGTAGGTGCCAAATTCAGTAAAAAAAATCGGTCTGCATCAATATCCAAACAGCAACTTGAGCGCCACTTTCAAAACTTTTTTCATTGTATTTTTTTAATTTCCAGATGGTCATACCCGGTGATGTTGCTGAGATCACTGACTTCCAAGAAAAAACCATGAACAATTCTCGTTTTGTCCTTGAGCTGTGTTTCCCTAATGTGCAGTTAGCTTTACCCAGCAAAGCATTTTATGAAAAACTACACAACAGGTAAGTCATTCAAAAATTCAATCTGAATAATAAGAGATGCCAAAGGGGGGGAAAAAACACATAATTGAGAACTATGACCATACTGTACATCGCGTCATTCAAAAATTCAATCTGAATAATAAGAGATGCCGGGGGGGGCACATAATTGAGAACTACGACCGTACTGTACATCGCATTCTCGTAACAATCCCTAGATAATGTACTGATGACATGACAGCGATCATGGCACTGCTGCAGTGAAAATGCAGCGAGTGTCGCAAAAACAAAAGTAATATTTTTAATGCACAATAGGGTCAGTGTGAGAACTTGTCTCTTTACTAGTCACACAATCACTGGATGAACTAAGGGATTGATGAAGTTGTGTTTTAACTAGATTGATTTACAAAGCATTTGTGTTCACTATATTCCAGAATAAACAATGACCTCTTGCTGTGGGAGCCCACCGCTCCTTCGCCTGTGGAAACAGTAGAAAGCATGCCATATGGCGTTGGTCTATCTGTTGCCAGTCAATTGATCAACACTTACACTAAGGACAGCTTCACCCAATTTCGCTCGACTGGACCTGAGGGTGAGACAGCGAAAACCTTTGCCCCTGAAAACTGTGTGCGGACTCCGTTTCCAATGTCAAACGCAGGCCGACATTTTGACACATTGTCTTATGCTCGTAGAAGATACCAGCGGTTCAGAAGAGGAGTACATGCACTACTACTCTCCTTCTTCTGACCAAGGGTTCAGGTCACACAAGAAGAAAAAGCCCAAAGTTCAGAGTAAGAGCTCCCAGAGCCTATTCTCTGTCATTATCAACGTCAACCATGGCTTGATTGCTCTTCAAACTAACGCTAAGGTACATTGATCTTCTTCCTTAAAAGAAATCCCTTTCGCCACACTTTTGCCACACTTTTTTTCTTTTCCTCCCCCTAGAAGGAGGATAAAACACTGGTAAAAAACAAACACGGCGAATTCTGGCTGGAGGTGAAAAATGCGGTGCTGTTCAGTGTGACGCAACACGAAGGTTTCAAAGACCAGCACTATGTCTGCTTCCACACAACCAATAGTTCTATGTATCACCAAGGTATCCATCCGCCTGCACTGTTTAGTATTTCACCGACAGGTCGCCGTATTAACTGATTTCCATTTGTGTTGACGTACACAGGACTTGTAGATGGAGGCCCGTCGTCTGACATAAAGCTGCCATTCATGTCACATCCACACTGGCTGGAACCAACCATCTACCAATCGGAGTCATCCCCCGAGAGGTCCTCGACTCCCTCAGAGGGAATTGGCTTGGAGGCCCGCAGCATGGTGTCTGTTGCCGTCAAGATCTCGTCGCAGAATGCCGAGCGCAGCGTCAAGGTAGGCTGCAGTGATTTCTGACAGGTCATAGGGCGCAACAGTGAGCACAGCCACAACTGTTTGCTTTTTTGGCATTTCAGAGGGAGAAAAGTGTTAACTATATTCAAAGCCGAATACATGATCTGAAGCAGGGGTGACAAATTGAAGCAAGCAAAATTTAAAATACATTCTTTCACTACGGGGCAAACAGGATTAACGTTTATTGAGCAGTCTAGATAAATGACTATAAACAACTCTGATTAAATTCCTATCCCACTGTCAGTTTTTGTCTTTTTGGAAATGGGATTAATCGGTAGGCCAGATTTGGCCTTGAGTTTGACATTTGCGATCTATTGGATGTATTTCAGCCATTTCTACTCAGTTGTGATTTTTTTTTTCTCCCCCACAGGAATTCTTGGTTGCTGTGGGAGTGAGAGGAGCCACAGTCCAGCACAGAGTGGTTCCTCCCAACCTGGGGTGGTATGATCAGGTAGCAACTCTCCTCTCACATTTAGATGACATTGAATTCACTAAAATGTATACAAGTAAAACCCAAATCTCCTTGCTCCAGATTGTTGACTTTTTGAATGTCTCCGATGAGCCTGTGCTGGGTTACGCTCCTCCCACGTCCGTCAGCACCCTGCATCTACATTTATGGAACTGCTCTCTTGACTACAGGTAAAGGAGGCCTGACTGGTACATGCAAAATGAAGTAACTATAAATTGTTTGTCTCTTACTCTGTATTCAAATGTGGCATGTTTTTTTTTTTATTTGGACAGACCTTTTTATTTACCTCTGCGATCGCTGCTTGTGGTAGAAACATTTAGCATCTCTAGCAACGTGTCCCTCGACCACTCTTCGTCAACACTCAGGTATGACGTGACTATGATGGAAATCCAAGGTTCTCTTACTTCAGAGGATTGAAACCAGTAACTCTGTTCCAGGATCATTCTGGATGAAGCTGCTCTGTTCCTCTCAGACAAGTGTAATGTCGTCTCTGTGAATTTAGCACGCGGTAAGTCGACCCTCGATAAAGGGAATGTTTGAGATGTTTTTAACCAGTGCTTGTCCTATTGTCTTGGTCCCAGACTATGTCCAAGTGCTTGACATGGGAACTCTGGAACTGCGAATCACAGCTGTCAAACCTGACGTGAATGAGAAACCGGTAGGAGAGACGTTCCTACTAGACTTGAGGGATCTCACATTTTCACACTTTCTTGTTGTGTTGTTGGTTTTAGACTGAGCCGAGATTTGAACTTCGATGCTCTAGCGACGTCATCCACATCAGAACATGCGCCGACTCATGTGCTGCCCTCATGAACCTAATCCAGTACATTGCCAGCTATGGGGATTTGCTTCCTCCTGCAGAGCCAGAGGCCAAGCAAACCAGCTCGACACAAAAAAACAAGGTTAGCAGTGGCACCCTTCATCAATGGTGGAAAGTTTAAATCCTTTGTTATTCTACTTGCGTACATTTTTCAGGGAACCATACTTCAGCATGTATTTTTCTGAATGACTTTACATTTACTCCCTACATTTGAAATCTGATAGCTGCACTAACAAATACATAAATAGTGAGGGATCAGATTAAGTACAGAGTGTGAGTACATTTTCCAAATCAGCCATTCATGACCAAATTACACAACAATCCTGAAGCTCCACATCTTCTCGATGCTTAGCCTGAGTGTATGTTCCGACAGGCGGAGTTTCCCGGCCGACCCGTCGCTCAGACTCCGCTGCTAGCCGAGACTGAGCAGCGGATTTTGCAGGATCTGATGAGCGAAGCGATGGAGGAAACTGATGGGCAGCATGCTCCCGGGCTACAACAGAATGGTAACGTTTTGGTTCAGAATGATTGTGCCTCTGCGTGATTTTTATGCCATTATCATTAATGTTTGATCAAATTCACAGGTGTTCAGGAGGAGAGGAATCGTGATCATGAGCCCCCTCGCTCTGACTTGTTCCTGTTCCCAGATGAGAGTGGAAATTCTGTCCAGGATGCCAGCCCCACTTATCCCATGCTCCACTCTCCTCTCATCACTCCTGTTCCCTGCCTGGCACAGGAAACTGACGACTTCTGTATTCTGGAGACGCCCGGTTCCAGAGCAGAGGTCAGCATGTGTTGATTGCGTCACAGCCAGATGCAATGAATGTACTTTGAATGTCCAGTATTTTATTTGCCACTGCTGCATTTGACTAGTGACCAGTCCTGGGTGTCTCATGCCTCTTGCCCAAAGGCAAAGTCACTCGTGACCCTATTTAAGACAATGGATGGATGGGCGTTTGATTGACTTCTTTTTGGTTTTTGTTTGTGCAGAACAAAGGTCACAGTCGTTATTCATTTTTTAAAATGTTGTATGTACTTGAGATCTCAATCTGGCCTTTTAATTATTTACTAGATTATGGCGACGAGATGTGTGCTTTCATTTTCTGATATCAAAATGCATTGACACACCCGTATTAGCAAATTCATCAGTTTTTTTTGTTTTTTACCTGTCAACTCATTTGTTGAAACACTTGCCTTTTTTTTAGGTGGCAATTCAATTCCTTGCAGGGTTACGCTTTTCTTGGTGACCCTTGGTCCCTAGCCCCCCCTGAATATCAGGGGTTCCACTGTGCACGACAAACTCCAGACGGTGTCAAATAATGAAAGCAATCATAATAAAATACAATTCAATTTGGATATAAACAGATCTTGAAGTATTACACACAAGAAAATAAACATGGGGCATACTGGGTCTAAAAAACTGCTATGGCGGTTCAATACTGCGTGACTCCTGCTACACAAGTGAATTCGTTTTTTTAACATTGAATATTAAAATCTTCGTGAATTAACAAACTTGAGGTACCTCACTGTTCGAAGCAACTCCATTTTGTCGAAACTTTTGAGTGTTAGCGAAGATATATCGCAGCCGTCTACAAACCTCCCCCGCTCTTAAAGTTGTTATCAGAAGCAACAATGTGTTCCAGGATGTCGATCAGGAGCCCGTCGTAAAGCTTTTCACCTCTGAGCCAGTGCAAATCAAATACGATCACTTCAGTCAACCTCTGGATGGAAGTGATTCCAGTCGCGGAGCGTTGAATTTTCCCATCCCGGAGGTGCGCTACCTTATCAAGGAGATTTCCATTGTTTGGCATCTTTATGGTGGCAAAGATTTTGGCCGTGTAATGTTCACACCTTCCCCTGCCAGAAGCCGGGGGTGAGTTCAAAATATTTTCAACTATGTATGATTTTTTTTAAACCTCAAAGATAAAGCAGCATAAACATTTTTACCTTTTCTTTGCAATTCAGTACTACTCCCCACAGTTCCCCCTCCCAAACTCCGGTTCGACAGGCCAGAGTTTCAGGACGCACTGGAGGTGGAAAAGGAAGAAACCCTGATGTCCTGATGGAGATCCAACTCAGCAAAGTAATTTTTCTTGTCGATTATTTTCTCCTTCGTGAAGCTAAATAAGGTAACGCGATTATTGTAAGCGCCAAACATTGTGGCAGTACACCATGTGGTGGCTGATGAGTTTTTGTCACATGATGTAGCATGCATTTCAATCTTTTTTTTTTGGGGGGGGCGGGCGTTGAGTCATTGACCACCTTCTGTTCATACTTTTTCTCAGGTGAGATTTCAACACGAGGTGTACCCACCGGACCAGGAGGCCTCAGGCTCACCAGCAGAACAGCCGGTGTCTCGCCAGGTGTTTGTTGTGCAAGACTTGGAGATCCGAGACAGACTGGCGAGCTCCCAGATGAACAAGTTTCTTTACTTGTACTCCAGCAAAGAAATGCCCCGCAAGGCTCATTCTAACATGGTGAGTGAGAGCACCACACGTGTATTCACCTACTGTAGCCTCAGCGTGGTGTCAGGTAACTTTTTGCTTTCTGGTGCTTAGTTGACAGTTAAGGCGCTCCACATGTGTCCTGAGTCCGGCCAGGCTCCACAAGAGTGCTGCTTGCGTGTTTCCCTGATGCCTCTCCGCCTCAATATAGATCAAGTAAAGCATGTTTATGTTTTTGTGTGGTAAAATGACAAAAAAAATAGCAAAATAGTCAGCTTGAAATGCTGACTATTCTTTTTTTTTTCTTTGAAGGATGCACTCTTCTTCCTGAAAGACTTCTTCACTAGTCTTTCCACAGAAGTGGAGTTTTTCTCCCCACCGAGTCAAGATGGTAAATGATTCAACTTCATCATCAATAGGCTCTCCCAGCTTACTTACACCAATCTGCTTAAAACACAACTTTGCCTGACTTAAGCCTTTTATCCTGCTGCAGTGAGCATGTCCATGAAGAAAGCCTCCACCCCAGAGATCTCATGCAGCTTCTCCAAGCATGCTGCCTCTAACCAGGAACCGGCACCAATCATCTCCGTGCCTGCACAGAGACATTTAAGTCAAAATGGTTTCTCCATGTGTGGCCGGGAGGAGCCTGGCGAGGGTGACACATCCACTGCTTTGTTCTCCGACCAGCCCATATTCTTTAGGTTAGTGACAGATAGATTGAATACATTTTTAAAAAGGTCTTAACAGAGCCTCCTGATTTATGTTTTTTTTTTTGTTTGTGCCACAGGGAGTTCAGATTCACCTCTGAGGTTCCCATTCGCCTGGATTATCATGGAAAACATGTCTCATTGGAGCAGGTGCTGACTCTTAAAGCTTTGAGTCCATTCTACTTGTGGTCATTGACTGACACCATTCAATGTTTTCTCGCAGGGAACATTTTCAGGGATCATTATCGGCTTGACACAGCTGAACTGTTCAGAGCTCAAACTGAGACAGCTGTGCTACCGACAGGGGTACGCTTTTTTTCTTGCAAAAAAAAGTAGCGGTGCAACGATTAATCAATGAATCAATTATCAAATTAATCAATAATTATTTTTGAGAATCGATTAATCGTTCAGAGACCCCGTTTCATTTTAAATTGTGCAAATCAGCCTCTCAAGGGAAAATATTCCCACATTTCTGTTGTTAATGGCTTTTGTTTTCTTGGAACTGTCTTGCAGTTTATTAGGTGTGGATAAGCTCTTTTCCTATGCAATTAATGAGTGGCTTAATGACATAAAGAAAAACCAGCTCCCGGGCCTGCTGGGTGGCGTGGGGCCCATTCACTCGCTGGTCCAGCTGGGTAAATATCTCCTTCAATTGCATGCATATGCTCCCATTCCCTTATTGTTGTAATTAATGAAAGCTACTGGCTCTAGTGTCCAAACACTGTACCGCTTAAATTAATTTATACCTTGTAAGTACATTTCCCAGCTACATCCTGCCTGCTGGATATAAACTACGCTAAGCCATTGCATAAATGGTCTGTTCTGTTCAGTTCAGGGATTCCGGGACTTGGTGTGGCTCCCAATTGAGCAGTACAGAAAGGATGGTCGTATCGTGCGTGGCTTTCAGCGTGGCACCGCCTCCTTCGGAACTTCCACAGCTATGGCCGCCCTCGAGCTTACCAACAGGATGGTGCGGACCATCCAGGTAAACTGCTGTCTTTGCTGTTGATAAAGATCGGATGTACACTTCAGGTACAAGGTCCCAATTTTGACTGTCCATTTACATTTGAAAGTGGCATATAACCCATTTGACTGTAATGACTAAACACATGAAGGTCCACATGGACATATACGCATAAATGACTTGACAAGTGTCAACTTGACACCTTGCAATGAAAAATGGAAGTGAAGCCATGCCCCACATGTTTGCAGTTCGCTAGTCACAAATTGATCTTTTTGGGGGGGGGGGGGGGGGG
>NW_017805111.1:584467-669019 GCF_001891065.2 Hippocampus comes | reverse complement strand
ATTACAAAGTTGTTTTTTGTGGGGGGGGGGGGGGTAATATGTAAATTGTAAATCCAGGCAAAAACTTCATTTAGGTGAATAAATGCTTTTGTGATGATTGTGTGCTCCATTTTGTTAGGCAGCCGCGGAGACAGCCTATGACATGGTGTCTCCAGTGGTGAATGAGCACGACACAAAGAGGGTAAAACGGTTCTCACACTATGGACTGGCTCATCAGCCCGTTGACCTGAGAGAGGGCGTGGCCAAAGCCTACACAGTGGTGAAAGAGGTAACTAAATAAGGTTTGAATATTCATGCAATGCTGCCATTTCCTCATGGCAAATTGTTGTTATCCCCTTCAGGGAATCACAGACACAGCACTGACCATCTACGACACGGCTACCCGAGAACACGAACAACGGGGCATGACTGGAGCAGTGTGCGGGGTTCTCCGTCAGTTGCCACCCGCAGTGGTCAAGCCCCTCATTATGGCCACGGAAGCCACCTCCAACGTCTTGGGTGGCATGAGGAACCAGATTCACCCTGATGCCCGCCAAGAGGAGTCCCAAAAGTGGAGGCAAGGCGAGGAGTAACTGAGAACATCTGTCCTGCTGTACATAACGAGCATCTCATGACGGTTGAGGTCACCTGTTCCCTCACCAGTGCCTTCATGGTCATGCTTATCGAACTCAGTAGAATCAAAGGGACACATTCAAGTCATATCTGTGTTGGGTTACGTCGTCTTGTCGGTAAGATGCAGCATCTACACATGTAATGAATAAGATGACACGTTCCGTTATCTTTGTCATAAGGAATATCTCACTTGTGACCCTGGATTGAAAGTACATGTACTCTATGTCGACTGTAAATAGTCAAATTGGTACCATTTCATGCAGATATATGAAGAGCAGTGTAGGATGTACAGTTATGTGGAGGTACAGCACTTTTGAGAAACTTGAAAGGTTACTTACTGCTAGTTTAAAGAAATAATGATACGCAGTATGGGGCAGCTTCCCCCCGCCCCATCACCCCCCCGGGATGGAGGTTATTTTCCAGCTGTCAACATTGGCAGATTCCCACCTGTAGCTGCTTTAATTGTCAAAACCAAAATTTGGGAACTGTTCAGTTATTTTGATCCAAAGTCTTAAGATATTACTCATATTGTTTTTGTTCTCTGATTACTGTTTTTGTTTTTTTGTCGCCATGGGCTGCACTCACCTTGTTTTATTTGAAAGTAACTATTGTACATACATGTACAGTTCATTCTTGACTTTGTATTAAAAAGCATGAGTGGCAAATTAAAAACGTACAATGTTAAACATTAATTGTGTCATTTATGCAAATGCAGTGGTGTCGCTGACACTGCAGCTCTGATATAAATCTTTGAATCGATCTGCTGAATCGAAAATGACGTTGCCATAGCAACAGAGGGACACTCATACTTAACATTGAGTATCAGAACTTAATAGAATTGTTACAAAAGTTTCGATATTGTGTTTTCTTTGAATTGCATTACGGTGGAAGCGCTTTCGTCAAATTCCGAAAATCATCTTATCCCATTTAAGAAACCAAAATGCTGAATATTCAGGCACAGTGTAGGTTGAGCAAGCCCCCAAATCTCGCGAGAGGAGGCGTAAAACTGCACAGCCTTTTGCCGTGCTACTTTCACGGAAACACCCGGAAGTTTCTAAATTTCCATTCGATCCGTCACATGACTGGAGTGACATGAAAGTCGATGTCACGGTCGCCTGAGTCGAGATTCAAATCATCCGACGACATCACGCTTCTGTTTTCGGCGTTGCACCGTGGTAAGAACCCCTTTTAATGCAGTCCAGCTGCAGCTAAGAATCTCCTACACCCCCCCCCCTTTCCGCCCCCCTTTTCCCCTCGTTACGTCATTACGTGCGCTAAGCTAACATCGTGTAAAAAAAAAAAAAAAAACATTTTGGGACGACAGAATTGTGTGGCTGCTTGGTTCGCTCGTCAAATACGTATGTCGAACAATGTTAAGCAAAACAGCTGTTATTTGACAGTGTCCGGTTCGCGCTGCCTTTTTACTTGGCCCTCCCTGTCATCCGGTGGGGCGGTGCTTCATCTTGGTGAGCCACGCACTCTGTGGTGTTTGTCCTGTGTTGATAGCCATGGAGAGGTTGGAAGACACATCAGAGCTGCAGTCGCGGCTGTCATCGCTGTCCTTCTCGTCTTTCCCAGGAGTAACATCCAAACATTGTGACAGCGACCCGACCGACAGGTGAGCGACTCCCTTGGAGCTTTTAGTGTTGTTATTAGATACTGTAAAAGGTTTATCATTTTGCATCTGTTTTATTGTCACTGAGTTCACTTGTGTTCCTTGGTCCTCAACTGTGAACTGTGGCAAAGCCACACTTGGTTTCATTTGACCAACATTTGTTGAGCCAAGGCACCATTTTTACATTAGAAAATTTCAGAGTGCACCAGCCCAAAACTATCTACCAAAAAATCTGAATACTGATGTCAGTTTTGCTACAAAATGACTTACTTTGCATGAAATGTTGGCCTGTTTTTTTTTTTTTTTTTAGCACGCAAAGCTCATTCTCGCAGTAAGCCTTTTATTGGGTTGTATGAATGGCAACAGGTGGATACACAGGTTTCGTGTATCTTGTGCCCATCCCATCGATTGCCCGAAGACAGCTGGGATAGGCTCGAGCACGCCAATGACCCTTGAGAGAAAAAGCTGTTTCAGATAATTGATGGATGGAAGGATTATTTCCCATAGCACCCCAGATGATCTGTCATGGCACAATAGTGCGCAATAGCACCTTACTTTAGTATTATGAAGTGTCCTTGGGTGTCTTGAAAGGCGCTTATAAATAAAATGTATTATTATTATTTCCCCAAGATGGCGCCCGAGGAGGCAGCCGTCGGCAAGTGCTCTTCAAGAGCCTTGCGTTTTTTGTTGTTTTTTTTGTTGTTTTTAGTTGTTTTTGTCTTTTGTTTTGTCACATGGTGTTGTTACGTTGTGTGGACCTGATGTGGATTGTTTTCAGCATTCGTGGCCACGACATTCGTCAAAGAAGAAGACTCTGTGCTTAGTGGTTGCGCCTTCTCGGAAGTGCGCGTGTACCAGCACCGATTTTGATTGGGAGGAATGTTGGCGCCATTGACTGTCGTTGCTGGATAGCCCCGGGGCGCTTGTGTTTTGCGCTTGTAATGGGCAGCATTTTTCACAGCCCCGCTTTGTTCAGCGGAAAGGTCTGTGCTGTTGGACAGTCTGCGGCTGGATGGATGCATGGCTTGGGGAGCCGATGATAAGAAAGGAGCGTCAGCGCAGAGCGCCGATGCGTATGTGGAACTGGGAGTCGCGGCTTGGAATTGAAGCGGATTTAAATGGGACAGGAGATGAGAGCTAATCTCTTTTTCGTTAATGGACGCTACAGCTTCTTGTTGCTTTCAAACAAGCGTGTGCACATTTTCAGCATGACGTCTTTGATCCACTGGTGAAAAGGACACTTTGAATTGCTCCTCTTTCATCTATAACTGCTTCAATCAACAACGTGTATGCGGGAAAAGTGGTTCAGATTGCACGACTGTCTGTGTCTTATGTGTTGTGTTGGATTATTTTGTCATTTTATCTTAACTGTTCTTTTGATGGCGTAGCGGGCACCCGCAGCTGCTCCTCTTGTTGTCTGGTTGAGAGGGAAGAAATTTCATCTGTGCTGTATGTTGCACATACAGCGCATTTGACAGTAAAGTTGTACATGACTTGACTTGACTTGACTTAGTAATCACTGCATTAGATTACAAGGAGGTTACTGCCAGGCAAGTAATTAGCACATCGGTTACACAGTTCTGAGGTTGGGGTTTCAAATCCAAGCAACAGCCTTCATATGTGGATGTCCAACTCATTTCTGTCGCGGGCCACATTGTGGTTATGGTTTTCCTCAAAGGACCATTATGTCAATGAACCCACATAAAAGTATGTTTCATCTTGTCACATATACACAACAAATTGATAGATAAAATATTTTGAAAGCCAGTAAAAAATGTTTTTTTAAAGGGCAATTAGTAACAAAGAATGCTTGCAATATCTTAGTGTTATCAAAAGTGAAGACAATTTGCCATTTGGGTATCTTGGGGTAATTTTTGGTTTGCTTTGCGGGTCACATTAAATGAGATGGCGGGCTAAATCTGGCCCCCAGGCCTTGAATTTGACACCTGTGGTCTAAATTGTTCTAAAGGCTGCATCTCACTGAGCAGCGAAGGTTTGCAAGTGTGTGCGCGCACGGCGAATGTTGTTTTATCTTCAGGGTTTGTTCAAGGTTGTGAACGGTCTCAACGACATTCAATTACAATTTACAATGGTCTCAAACAGTTTTCTTGAATTTTGAAGAAATTTTGGCCATGTTCAAAACTGTCTCCATCACACCTGCGACCCTCGTGATAATAAACGGGTTTGGATCAGGGAAGGAAGAAAAACTATTTGTGACCATTAAAACTGTTGAGGAATTTTTGGCGAATGTGTTTGCAACACTGAATGAGAGCTGACAAAAAAAAAAAATCACAACTTGCTTTTGAACAACAATACAATACCTGGTATTGGTACTCACCCAGCCCTAAAAAAAGAGCCATAATGTGTTGATTGCATCCAAGAACACCGTGTTATTTGTTTACTTCAGGCTCCAAAACACGGACCTCTCCGCAAACTTGACCCAGTCGCCAAAACAAGCTTGTATGGATGCATCTGAGCAGTGTGAAGAGGTGAGTTGATGTGCATGTTGCTGAAGTGCATGTTGCTGCAGTATTCCTGCTATAAATGTCTTGTTTTTGTATTTGGAGGCTAATGTTGAGGGCCCCGCTGTGCACGCCTCAGGGGATCAGGGTGAGAAGAACGGCGCAGAGAGCCCTCCGCTCTCCGCTGAGATGAAAGGTTCGTATGTCATCATGATTGATGTTTTGTTCTATGCAGTGCTTAGGTTCACGCAGGAAAATGCGCCTTTGGCTGGCGTTAGAATCACTCAGTATTCACGTTATGGTGTCCTTTCGTACCTAGTGTCCATTTTGTTGTGCTATTCAAATGTGTAGTCAGTACAGGCAGTTCCCGATGTCGTGCCCTCCTTCAATGTTTTCCATAATGCACGTTACAAAGGAGTGAACAATCGACGATCACTCGACAAACAGAATATCTATCTGCTGATGCATTGTTGCCAGTTTAGAAAATCACTTTTCTGTTTCTGGGGCGTTGTTTGGTTTTCGGTCGGAAACAAATTCATGAGTTGTGGTGCAAAAATCTCTTGAAAAATGTCGAGCAAGACTCACAACGTAAATGCTTTATTTGTATTCGTTTTGTAAAATGCACTCATCTTAAAATTTACGGCTGATTACCTAATGAAGAAAATTAGTCGAATACATGCAGCGAACAACTATTGATACGTGATCACTAGAGAAAAGTGTCGACAAATTGCTTGTCAGACCAGTGATGTAGACTTTCAGCGATACTGTGTGGTCATATTTTATTTCCATTTAGCACTGAGGCTGTGTTCAGAATCACTCCTGATGCACTATCCAGTGCCCTATACAGTGAGTTCATGACTTTGCAGTACTGTTGGAATGTAGAGGTTATGCCCGACAGTGCCCTCAACGTATCCCACAATGCACCCTGAAAAGTAATGAAAAGTAGTGATGTCATATCCCACGATGAATGTTGTGCCGTGAAAACATCCGTAGTCTAAATACAGCGACACATCACAACATGGATAGACATAAATATATGTATTTTTGTTTTTCCAGTGCGAATATAATGGGTGTCCAATTTGCATATTTTCACTATTTGGAAGCTGGCTCATTCCCTGTCCTTGAAAGCGGGTTGGTAGGGAATGAATAAATGATTCCTCACACATCCTCTGAAATAATTATCAACATGCCGCTGTTATTTCCTGCTCCCGCTGCAGCTGAGACGCCACCCCTGAAGCCCCCGTCGACATGGACATCTGCTGCCCTCAAAGAGCTCAAGGCCAAGCTTCGAACGGAGAAGGACAGCATGGTGACGGTCTACCGAGGCGACATCATGACCGTGCACGTGCCCACCGTGCCAGAAGCCAAGAAGGTGTGCTGGGAGTTTGCCACAGATGGCTACGACATTGGCTTTGGCATCTATTTCGACTGGACTCCCATCACGAGTCGGGCCATCACCGTGCACATCAGTGAATCGAGTGATGATGAAGATGAAGAGGAGGAGCTGGAAGGTCAGCAGTTGTAAAAGCACGCAATAGAGTGGAGAGAAAAAAAAATCTCAACGCACCATTGTTCAAATGCCAGCTTTTGTGTTTTTGTGAAATCAATACAATCGTTTAGAGAGGCCAAGTCCAACCAAACAACTGAGATAATGTGGTTGCGTCCACAGTCTTCCAACTATGGATGTTTCTGTGTTCAGAATCAACCAGTCCCACTCAAACTCATGTTCAATGGCCACCATTTAGAGCGCCTGTGATCGTACTTTGGGCCAATTTTTCTTCAGATGGAACTTCGGCCTTGGACAAAGTGGAAGGAATTATGAACAGTTCTACTACATCAAGAATTCATGGGGCATAGTCAAACACACTTTAAATAGTGGTAGGTGTGTGCCGACTCCTGATTCAACATGCATTTGAATGTGATTAGTTAATTCTGAACGCAGATACGCCTCATTTATATGAGGACAACCACATGATTTCAGATTGTTTTTAACTTTTGCTTTGAAAAAAAAAAAATCAATCGAATTATCGTGGTTACAGGTCACATTAATGGTGGAAAAAGGTTGAAAAAGAATTATATTGGTGTCTTTTGTCAGCGCGCCCCCCCCCCCCCACCCCCATGTATATCGTGTGTGTACCTATATGGTCGTCCAGTGGCTTTGTGGTTTATGTCTGTGTGTTTATTTGCATTGCAGGCCCGGTCACCAATGGAGATGTGGAGAAGGGCTCCAAAGCACAAAGCAACTCCAACCTGGTCGAGCTCATTCCCGTGTACCGCCAGGACAGCCACCTGAGCGTCAACGGCGGCAGCCACGACTTCCCAGGCGAAGGCACTTACCTCTTCAAATTCGACAACTCCTACTCTCTCTGGCGAAATAAAACACTTTACTACAGAGTTTATTACAGTGCCTAAAAAAATGCCAAATCTTTATGAATGTATGATTGAAAGAAGGAAATTACTCTTATTATGAATGCTCAAGCTATTTTAAATGATCTAAAGTTCAAATAAAGAGGTTACATTTAGGGATATCTATTTTTTACCACTCAGCTTGTGTTGCCAATGTCAAATCTGAAGAAGTCTTTCATTTGCAGCCGTGCCGTTAAAAAATCCGATCTTAAACATATACTGTGACATCTGTTAAGTAGCGGTTATCAGGGAAGATCTACGCAGCATCTACTTGCTAGGTGTTCTTAAGTGCTCTCAACGCGTGTATAATTTGCTGTTACTTGTAGTTTCTTTTTCACTGCACCTCAGTTAAAGATCTGTTATAATGCGTTGTGTGTCAGTAGGGGACATAAATCAAGAATGTACGGAAGCAGGCAATGGCAGATAGTCAGTGTGTGTGTGTTTCTTTTTTTTATGACAGGATTGGAGCCGCTCGTTATCACATAAAGCTCTTATTATGTAATAGTGATTCAATATTTACATTTGCTCAGTCTCTGGCTTTAATTTGCAGTCGTAGTGTTTCATCTATATGTACTGTAGTTTGTGCACAGGTCTATACTGTATGTGAGTGAAATTCACTGTGTATGCTCTGACTGTGTTAGATAGTTGTGTTCCGATGCATTTCAAACTACCTTATCTCATTTCACGTGCTTTAAAGCTTCCCTTTTTTTATTTTATTTTTTTTTTGTGTGAGTTTGTTCTGTATCTTATAAGTTATGATGCCCCTGAAAATTTATATTCCACAATAAAGAAAATAACGTCTTCTTTGCTGTGTGGACATTGCGAAAGTGCAAAGACTGCAAAACTGCACATGAAAGCATAATCTGACTTGAAATGTTCCAGGCATTGTGTTTCGCAAGAGCCCACAGTATGTGCTCCACAATTAGGAAAAAGTCTCCTGTGGCTCCATTAAATGTGGCATTAGGGGAGTGATGTAACCGTTACCAGGATCCTGATGAAACCTTAGCTTATTTTCAGCTACCCCCACAGGGGCAGGTTTACCCGTGTTTTACTGGATTTACCTGATCCAAAGTATAGATGAGACTGCATAAAGCAGCTTGATTCAATTTCAAACATGCAGTCATGGATCAGTGGTGGAGTGGGCGTCACCCAACCCAGAGGTTGTCGGTTCAATCCCCATCCCATGTTCAAGCTTCCTTTAAGAAGATCCTGAACCACCACCCCCCTGACACTGCTTCATCAGAAGGCGCATACTGTATACCAAATGAAAATGTACTGCATGTCTGAAAAGGAGAAGTGAAACTTACATTAATCATGAATAATCAAACATACTGAAGATAAATAATTAAAATTTGCCTACCAAAATGAATACACCGTGCGTACATACCCAAAGTAAATGGAAGCATCACTGATAAACCTATTTTTGTTTATTTTGTCATTATATTTGTCCAAACAAATGTGCATTTCCTTGTAACAGGCATGTAAAATAAACTGAAGAAACAAGGGAGGGCATATAATTTTCCCATCATTGCATTTGTGGTATTAAATGCACAGTAGGCCGATATCATTAGAAATAGAAGGTCACACGTGTAACCCTTTCGTTGCTTCCGTGTTCTCAACCAATCAGGCTACGACAGGAGTCCACCTGTTAAATGAGCCGCGAACACATTAAGCTTTGAAACATAACGTTCATGAGGAGTTTTGAGTCTTAAAAAAAGAGATGGTAATGCTCAACTTTTATGTCCTTTGGTCCCTGCGTGACGCGCCGCGACAGTTTATCAGGTATGTTAAGTTAACAAATACTATAAGCAGAAGTCCGTCATTTTGATCGGAAGCGATTCGAGGAATGTTGGCGTCTTTACTCGTGCAGCAAATCAAACCGAAGATGCTTCCACGTCCACATCCCGCTGCCTCTGCCCAAGCAACTGGTGATCTTCGGTCTGGGCGACTGGGGTCGCGACGAGACCATCTCCGCGCAAGTCGTGGTCGACGCTGACGTGCGGCCTCAAAACATTGGCACACTCTCGTCTCAAGTCAAGTGCGTGTGGGACAACGGGTGTTGTTTTTTTTTTTTTTTTTTAAATCTCACTGCGTGGGTGGATAGGAGGTGAAGTGAGTGGGCGCTCGCCTCTTCTCTTGCAGGTGCTTGACGTTTGAGGGCGGCTGGAGTCCTGATATCCTGGCGGTGGCGGCACAAAAGGGCAGGAGAGGAGTTTATGGCAAGATAGTGCTCACAGTGTGTGGACAGGTACTTGATTTATATTCAAGCGGTGGACAGTCGGGGCCAGCTAGGCTGGTATGCTAGCTTTGTTCTTTAAGGCCTGAGTGTGTGTGTGTGTGTGTGTGTGCGCGCGCGCGCGTGTGTGTCTCAGGGGCAAGGGGTCGTTGGATCGGGTGCAGAGGTCATTTATAGCATCAATTGGTTTGGCCGCTTCATTAGGAACAGCAAGGAGCTGTTGGATGCTTCCGCGTGTTATTTCTCATATTTAAAAGAGAGTTTTGTCCTTGTTAGTGGAGAAATGGAGCAAATATAGGGCAGCCTCCCCTCAAACCTATCGGCCTCTCCAGGTTTTAATCCGGGACACGATACGGGAACCACACTGACACAGGGTATAACTGGACTCCAATATAATATTATCGTATTCATGTGATGCTTTGTTTGTTTTCCATACAGCAGCTAGTGTCCTCGCTCTACTTATATTTCTGTCCATCATCTCTTTTCTTCTCTGCTGTCACTCCCCTCTTCAAAAAAGTACTCTCATTTCCCCCCATTGTTAATGTCTCCCTGAAACAGTTCCAGGAGCAAGGCAGCTTCTTAAGCAGCAGTACTCCACTGGCCCAGAGGAAATGTCTGTTCCCAGAGCAGCTCAGCGCCGCAGATCTCTCATGCACTTCCCAGCTAAGTGATGCAAAGACCACGGTGAGACGACAGGCTTGAAGTCTGTTCACGTGTGTCGCTTCAGTCCAATTCATATGCATCTTTCTTAGAAGGGAACCCTCAACTCTTCACAGCTTGTTGACAGTGTTTGCTATGGTGATGTCCTGGCTAATAAAGTGGATACCAGCACTTCAGCCATGGAAAGTAAACTTTCACTTTGGCCTACGGTAAGAGAACTGCTTTCAGTCGATATGTATGTGCGAGTTGCGTCTTTTTTTTTTTTTTTTTTTTTTTGCGAATCAAACACCTCTTATATGCAAAACAGTTGGATGTGTGTTTTGAAAAGTTTTCTGTATTGTTTGAGAGTCAAGTGTAGCCCTGTCTTGACGACCTAATAGCATAATGAGATCATTGTTGAGAGGATGTCCCTTCCTTCGAAAGGATGAGACCCCTAAACGGACTGTAATCGGCAAAAGAGGCCGTGTAACGTGGAGCTCCGATGATAGGGCCAGTTCCATCGAGGGCGATGACCAAGCTTCGACTCCCAAGAAAATGAGGCTATCCCGAATGAACAGCCATGAAGAACTGACTGAGCAGATAAAAACGGAGGATAGAGAAGGTCAGAAACCTAGACTTGGCGACTTCTTTAAAATGACATCAACAAAGGTGAATCTGCTTTTGACATAGATCTGCTGTAGTTTCAGCGTGTCCGTCAAATCGATGGAGGCACGCAATGTGCCTCAGCGACCCAGACACTGCCATACTTATTGGTGGAGAAACTACGGATCAGAAAACCTGCAAGGACTCCCTCTGGAAGCTGGAGTTAGGTCAGTGCAACCCGGTGGGGCATTTGAGTCCAGACACAAATGCATGCTATAATTTACTTCTGTTCTTTCGGCACCAATTGTTATGGCGAGTCATAAAACTCTCTTAGTCACGGTCATTTCAGAATTTGGAGAAGGTGCCTTTGCGTGATCTTGTTAGTATATTCATCGGGCTTAAAGGCACTCTTGAAGGATGAGCATAATAATAGGAAAGGCAGTCAGGTCAGATGTATGTACAGCGTTCCTCCATTGTTCCATTTCTGGTTCTATGGCCACCATCACGCTCTCTGTCAGAGATAGGGTGAGAGGCTCAGCGCATTGAGAGGAGCCAGATGAGGTGGCATCTGGGTTTGTTTCCCGCACGCCTCTCTGGTGAAGTGTGTTGGCCACATCCCAAGCAAGACCGAGGACATGTTAGTGAGACAAAGTCTCTCTGCTGGCGTTGATTTTTATGGAAGAGGTTGACAAAGTGGCTGAGGAGAGGCAAGTCTGGGTCGAGATAAGTGGAAGATGATAAATGCATGGATGGTGGTCAGTACTCGGTGGTCTGCTGAATGCAAATGAAAATCCACTGTTTCCCTTTATTGTGTGCCCCCCCCCTCTTTTGCAGACCATGATTTCTGGTACCCAATGAGCTCCTCCACGTGCGGACCTGCGCCTCCTTGCACCAGGGGGAACTCTGCGACTTATGACCCCGAATCGAAGGCCGTCTATGTTTATGGTGGACTGACGGAGGGCCAGCGCAACAGCGAGCTGTACATCCTTAATACTCTGACCTGGAAGTGGAAGATTGTCACAGTGGGTTTTTGTCACATTTAAACTTGTTGGAAGTAATTTGAAAAAAAAAACAAAAACAACCCATATCCGTTTTCTTTATTCCATTTAGACTAAAGGGAATGTTCCTACCTTGGCCTATCACTCTGCTGTTTTTTACAAGAAGGAGCTTTTTGTCTTTGGTGGGGTTCATCCAAGTCAGTCTTCTGGAGAAAAGACATGCAGTAATGCTCTGTACATCTTCAACCCAGAGTTTCAACTGTGGTATAAGCCCATAGTGGAGGGAGACAAACCTCTGCCTCGCTTTGGGTCAGTGTCCACCCCCATTCACTACAGAGCTAATTCTTTTTGTTATCATTATTTTTCACCCCCGAGTGTTAATTTTTTTTTTTTTTATGTCTTATTTTTTTGTGCAAAAGCCACTCGATCACACTTCTGTCACACAAGCTGATCATATTTGGTGGTCGGAAAACTGCCACATATCTAAATGACCTCCATATCCTTGACCTGGGTAAGAATACAAATTCAATAACTGTGCTTTTTGTTGAAGTTTACACAGATGATGCCTCCCCCTCTCCTCTCCTTTCCTTTCCTTTCCTTTCATGGGTGAAGGTTTTATGGAGTACACAGCTGTGAAGTACGGGAACATGCCACCACTGCCTCGAGGGTGAGTACAGCACACCATGACCTTGAGAACAGTTATTCCTGCAGATACTGAATACAGTCTGTATAATTTAATCATTTCACATTTTGGGCTACTTGGGTCTCGTGCCATCAAAACCCATTTTTCGACTGTTTTATGCCCAGCTGAAAATAAGTCTGCACCTTGATTAAAGATTGACATCCATGTGGTTTGTCCTTTTGCATGCTACAGCCTTTGAAATGCAAAGTCATGCAAAACCAGCAGATCAGAATTTTCCGTCGTCGTGACTTAGTTATGCTAATTGTTATTCAAGTACCCCACGCACTAAACCCAAATTCATGTGCTGCTGCATCGCAACAACCAATCTGTGTCCAATATGCTGCATCATCGCATCGTTTAGTCGGGAGCACCGGGAAATATTTGATAACTCCTGCTACTAAGACCATTAAAAAAAAAAAAAAAGGTCAGAGTACTTGACCAACAAGATCAGTTTGGAAAAAAGTGCATCTTGAGCTTTTCAAATGACCTTGCAAACAAGACAAAACTACAGATGATTTATGTGGCATGGGACTTTTGCATTTAAAAGAGCACTTTTCTGTGTATACATGAACAGGTTTCACGCTGCCCTCCCAGTTTCCGACAACAGGATTTTAGTGAGTGGGGGCTGCAGCGCAATCGGAGCCTTGCGAGATGTACATGTCTTCAATACTGGTAAATACAAAATATATTCATCCAAATACATTGCAACCTTAAGTCGAACACATGAATTCCAGGCCGTTGCTCCAGCTGTTATTTTTCAGTGTTTCTTCCAAGGCGGAATCTGCTTAGGGTCCAATGGTCACCTTCATAAGTCTTAAAAGTTTTAACATCGCTACAAGTGTTAAAAAAGGAAGTAACCACTTTTAAGTAGTATGTATCCTGATGGATAGCGAAACCACCACAGGTTTACTGCGTTGAATGTGTAAATGTGTCTGCCTCTGTCACATAATTTCTCTCCACATTCTTTTCTGATTACAATACATTCTTAATGAGTCAGCTCCTTTTTGTGTCACAAAAACACATTCGACAAAAGAAAAGACCGATGCAGCATGTCCACTTCAGAGGCCTAAACTTGTACATGTCACTCAATTTCAGAGTTTCCACTGTACAAACGTTTCAAATTCAAATCCACGGTTTCACTTCCCCAACCAGACACCAACCTGTGGAGTTCCGTGGCATCGTCCGAGTTGAGTTTCAAGCCTCGTGCTGGACACAGCATGATACATTTAACCTCATCAACAACTCCGGCAGACTCTCTGACACAGAGGCGTGATGAATCTGTCAAAGTCCACTGCACACTGCTCGTGTTTGGTGGCTCAGACTGCTCCGGTACATTCTACAATGATATGGTTAAGTGTGCAGTGGAGATTCCTTTTTAATGAATGTTTTTTTTTTTTAATCCGAAAGGACCCTAAAGTAAGTTTTTAAAATGTGTTATTGTGATGGTTGCAAAATGGCCTTTGACTATAATGCATCATTTTAGCAATCATTTGCAGCCTAGTCCTCTTTTAGCGCCACACATACCATAATTATCCATACTTCCTCCAAGCAGCTGATATGCTGCGGTATGTCACACTTTGCATAACAAATCAGTCATTTGCATAGTAGCCGTGTGGTCAACTGACTAAGTAATAATGATGTTAATAAATGTCCACGTTTTCTAACTAAGAGTTAACTTGTTTCAAATTACGGCCATAGAAAGTCGTTATGTTCAAAGCGTTTTATTTCAAGGCCTACAAAGTGCGGCAGCGCGCTGTTTCTCCTACGCTCGCAGCTCAACGGGTGTGTCCGGCTGGCATGACGGATGGCTCACTTGGAACGCGTCAATCTTCATTAAGGTTTGATTTAGCCTTTGGATAGTTGGATACAAGCTCATGTTCACTTGAAACCTGCAGCATACAGGAAACACAAATCAGCTGAGGCTTACAATCTAAAATTAAAAGGTTACATTGAAGGGGTCATATATATATATATATATATATTTTTTTTTTAAACCATGTAAGACAGTTCCCAGTTGTCTTGATGTCTGTTGCATTTGGTGGGGCTCAAGGTGTGTTTATTTGGCAAATGTGAACATGCTTTTGTTGTCCAGGGCCTTGACTTCTTTTCCAGGCTTGGAGGCTCGGCTTCCACAAGTAGGAGCACACAGTTGCCAAGTGAGGCGGGAAAGGAGCCAGCCAAATGCCTGCCGACTGGTTGTCAATCTACGTAATGAAAGCGAGGCTTGGCATTCGCCCAGCAGTATGTGGGCTGCGATGACGACTGATGCACCGCAGGAGTCAAAACAAGTGGAGATCACGATAGCAAGAAAAATTCTTGACCCTTGGAGTATTTTGACAAAAGCATGTTAAAACACCCGGGAACTGTTTTCATTTTGGAAGGAAAATGTATGTTTTTTTTTTTTTTTTTTAATCATATCTTGGGCACTGTGCAGTAAAAGTATTTTCCAAAATGTACCTCTCTGCATTGTAGACTTGTGGGACCAGACAGATGTCAGCCATGGATATCTAAAAGGCAAAACGAATCCAGTCAAACTAGCCCTTAATATGACATCCTCTTCATTTTCATTGTTTCTTTTGAGGTTCTTACCTCATCGCCGACACAATACTTCCCAGCAGTTTGCTTCAGCAGAGGCTCAAGAGCTGGATGAGTGCAAATATTGACATGATGAATATTCAAATGTCTTGCTGCTGTTGTCTGATGTCAGCTACTGACCTTCAAAACCTCGATTAATGAAGTATTGCGCCCACTGCACCTTCTCTGCGCCAATCTTTTGGATCACGTGTAGATTCTGAGACAGCCAACAGATGATGAGGTTTATCAGTGATGTGACATCAACCCTGTTGTGTCCCTGTGAGTTGAAGTACTGTACTAAAAAAAAATGCTCACCTGCAGAGGTTGAATCCCAGAAGCTATGAGATCACTTATCATCCGAACCTGAGCCCTCTTTTTGGGGTCCAAGGGCAGGAGACGCGGTTCGGGCCTTGTTTCATCAATGTACTGGATTACCGCCAACTGTGTTTTAGGCCAAACAATATTAATGTCACATCTGAGAGAAGAAACAAAAATAAAAAAAAACGTCATGAAGAATTAAGCTTTTGGGTGGAGCTCACCGACTGAGAAAGGGTGACGCCGTCAATTTCAACTGCGGGTACTTGCTGCATTGGGTTTAAAGTCTTGTAGTCTTCTGTGAGCTGTAACATACATTTTGTTACTAGAATTCCTGATTTGCTTTCTATTTTTGATTGCTCATGTAAACTGTACCTGCTGACCTCCATCTTTGATCAGATTGACGGGCACCTGGTCATATTCCATACCCTTCAGGGCGAAAGCTGGTGAACAAAATGGTTAAATATCACTAAACGATAAAATGGAGCGCAGCACAATGGACTTGTGGTTAGCATGTCTGTCTCTCCGTTCTAAGGTTCCCAATATAATTGATGCATATTAACTTAAATGAAGACTGTAAATGATAAAATGGGTATGACTGAGTGGAAATGGTTGTCCGTTCCCTGCAAATGGATGGTGACCAGTCCAGGGTCTACCCGCTTCTCACGCAGTCAGCTGCGACGGGCTCCGGCTTACCTGTGACCCCAATGAGGACAAGTGCTGTGGAAAATGGATGGCAAGCAGAGAGAGATTAAGGACTAACTTACCAATGCGCACCCGCCATGAGCAAGAGCTTCTGAAGTATCCATGGAGCACGGGCTGAATGAAATCAACAGAAGAACATAGCGTCATTACAAATCAAAAAGATCTCGAGTGCTCCAAATCATCCTTTTTCATTTCGTTTTAAGGTTCACCTTGGTTTGCTCAGACATTGCTTCTCAGTCAAGTTTGTACACTGGCACTGTGCAGTAAAAGTATTTTCCAAAATGTACCTCTCTGCATTGTAGACTTGTGGGACCAGACAGATGTCAGCCATGGATATCTAAAAGGCAAAACGAATCCAGTCAAACTAGCCCTTAATATGACATCCTCTTCATTTTCATTGTTTCTTTTGAGGTTCTTACCTCATCGCCGACACAATACTTCCCAGCAGTTTGCTTCAGCAGAGGCTCAAGAGCTGGATGAGTGCAAATATTGACATGATGAATATTCAAATGTCTTGCTGCTGTTGTCTGATGTCAGCTACTGACCTTCAAAACCTCGATTAATGAAGTATTGCGCCCACTGCACCTTCTCTGCGCCAATCTTTTGGATCACGTGTAGATTCTGAGACAGCCAACAGATGATGAGGTTTATCAGTGATGTGACATCAACCCTGTTGTGTCCCTGTGAGTTGAAGTACTGTACTAAAAAAAAATGCTCACCTGCAGAGGTTGAATCCCAGAAGCTATGAGATCACTTATCATCCGAACCTGAGCCCTCTTTTTGGGGTCCAAGGGCAGGAGACGCGGTTCGGGCCTTGTTTCATCAATGTACTGGATTACCGCCAACTGTGTTTTAGGCCAAACAATATTAATGTCACATCTGAGAGAAGAAACAAAAATAAAAAAAACGTCATGAAGAATTAAGCTTTTGGGTGGAGCTCACCGACTGAGAAAGGGTGACGCCGTCAATTTCAACTGCGGGTACTTGCTGCATTGGGTTTAAAGTCTTGTAGTCTTCTGTGAGCTGTAACATACATTTTGTTACTAGAATTCCTGATTTGCTTTCTATTTTTGATTGCTCATGTAAACTGTACCTGCTGACCTCCATCTTTGATCAGATTGACGGGCACCTGGTCATATTCCATACCCTTCAGGGCGAAAGCTGGTGAACAAAATGGTTAAATATCACTAAACGATAAAATGGAGCGCAGCACAATGGACTTGTGGTTAGCATGTCTGTCTCTCCGTTCTAAGGTTCCCAATATAATTGATGCATATTAACTTAAATGAAGACTGTAAATGATAAAATGGGTATGACTGAGTGGAAATGGTTGTCCGTTCCCTGCAAATGGATGGTGACCAGTCCAGGGTCTACCCGCTTCTCACGCAGTCAGCTGCGACGGGCTCCGGCTTACCTGTGACCCCAATGAGGACAAGTGCTGTGGAAAATGGATGGCAAGCAGAGAGAGATTAAGGACTAACTTACCAATGCGCACCCGCCATGAGCAAGAGCTTCTGAAGTATCCATGGAGCACGGGCTGAATGAAATCAACAGAAGAACATAGCGTCATTACAAATCAAAAAGATCTCGAGTGCTCCAAATCATCCTTTTTCATTTCGTTTTAAGGTTCACCTTGGTTTGCTCAGACATTGGCTTCTCAGTCAAGTTTGTACACTGAAAAAAAAAAGTTCTACCGAGTTGACCACAGCCGCGTCCTCTCATAGCCAATAGGATGCGCTCCTCGCATCCCTCCTACCTACTCTTTGGTCCATGACTAAGCAACATCGGGGTCCACGTCTGCATTACATTATCCACCATGAACAAACAGGATGAACAAGCAAACAGTAACGATTCGGAAGTACGCTACCTTTGCCAGGAGAACACAGGATAATCGCATAGTCAGAGCCGGGTTAGTTTTTTACTTCTTTAACGTTTGGTCAAGAGTGTCATCGTGGAAGTGACCCTGTTATTCATTCGTCCCAAACGGTGTATGCGCCTGATACTGTACTGAGTTGTATTTTTTGCCACAAATGTTGATGTTTTGGAAGCATAAATCAAAACAAGAAACAGGAAGTGTTTTGCTCGTCGATTGGTCAGAATCCGTTGTGTAGGCGGGATTTTGCAAATTATCTCCTGATTATTGGACCGGATTCCTCAACGTCAGCCAACCAGATTGCCCTTTTACAGCCTTTGGTGCAGAGTTTGGACCAATGGTGAGCTTTAAATTTACATAAGCCCCGCCCAGCCCTTTAAAATGAAAAGTGAGCGCGGTCGTCTTCAGGTCATCCTCTACTCACCTGAATAGAAAGTTAAATTATGTGGACGTACATCTCCGCCATGGCCTCCTTGCCTTTAAGATCAACACTCAAGACAAAGGTAAAATTGAAACCATGTGTCGTTGACGCAGTAGGGCGTGCTACTTTGGCAAAATCTGAGGTCATTGGGGCTTAGACTTGTTTACACACCTCTCTCAGACAGGATTAACTTCACTTGGATCCTCTCCAAAGTGATTTTATTTTAATAATTACAGGTATTGGCATTTCACAAATATTTGTGTGATATGTGCGCTGCACAGGTCAACTTTCTAATATGTTAACACGGCCTCACATTAAATTGCCCTTTTTCGCCCCCTCCCCTCCAACAGATCCTGTTTAAAGCTGGCAGTAGGTGCTACTCCTCCTCTAAGGTCAGTTTACACCTTTTTACAGCTTTGCACATAATTTCTATTTTGACATAGAATATCTTATAAATGACCTGTTTTTTTTTCATGAACCTCTCCTTACAGCCCACCATCAAGCTGTTCATCGATGGGAAGTTTGTTGAATCCAACGCATCAGAATGGATTGATATTCACAATCCTGTAGGTATTCTGTCATAGCAGCAACATGGATTTGGCATCTTAATACTTCAGCCTAATATGTTTTTTTTTTTGGCATACTCTCAGTACACACACAAATTTTACCGCAAACTTGCAGTTTCATTGATGCAAATATGCCCCGGGTGCAACCAGTGTACTTGAATTAAAAGGCCCCTGCTGACATCAACTACTCAAATATTCATACAGTTAATCTGCACCACAGGCGACCAATGAGGTGATTGCCCGTGTACCAAAAAGCACGCAGCAGGAGATGTCTGCTGCCGTCGACTCCTGCGCCAGGGCCTTCCGCTCCTGGTCCGAGACCTCCATCTTGGCTCGGCAGCAGGTTTTTCTACGCTATCAGCAACTCATCAAGGACAACATTGTAAGGCAAAGGGTTAAATAATGTGACTCCTGTTTACTCCTGAGTTCAAACTGGTCCTATTGTGTCTCAGAAAGAACTTGCCAAGTGCATCACAGTGGAACAAGGCAAGACCCTCGGAGATGCAGAGGGGGATGTGTTCAGAGGATTGCGTAAGTAACACGTGTGCTTGTGCGTGTCTGGGCTTTAACTTTTGGTTACACAAATGGTTAATGAGTTATGTCGGCCACACGGAACAAAGGACACTCCTCTCTGTTTGACCTTTCAGTCTCAAACGCTCAGAAAAAAATTGAGTTCCAATTTATGTTTGGAGAATGTACTCAGAAGAAGAAAATAGGATTTTATTAGTGCCGTATAAGGGAAGAAGTCATTATGTTTAGCTGGTGGCTCTTGGACTAAATATTAATATCTCAGACAAGCATATTATGAGATGAAAACACACCAACTTGGAGGTCCTAATAAAGAAGTAGTTAGTAACTATGGGAATTTGTTTTCTGATTTGGGTGTTTGAGTGATTTGTCTTTAAATATTCTCTATTAGGTGACGTACGATTTGTGGAAAAAGTGTGATTAAAGTTTCTACTTTTCACTCATTTTTGAATACTAGATATCCGAGTTGCTTTGCTGGAGCTGTTAGATTTTGCTTCACGTCTGAAAAATTGATATATGTTAGTGATAACGGATGTATGATGTGCACAACAGACTGTAGCATCCCCAACCCCGATCTAACGTCTTTTGACTGAATGAACTGCAATAAAGTTCATTTCTTCTGTGATCTCAGAGGTCGTGGAACACGCCTGCAGCATCACCTCCCTGATGCTTGGCGAAACTCTGCCCTCCATCACTAAGGACATGGACACGTACACGTACCGCCTGCCCCTCGGCGTATGTGCCGGCATCGCCCCGTTTAACTTCCCCGCCATGATCCCGCTTTGGATGTTTCCCATGGGAATGGTGTGCGGCAACACGTACCTCCTGAAACCTTCGGAGAGGGTGCCAACGTGCGCCGTGCTGCTGGCCAAGCTGCTGCAGGATGCTGGAGCTCCCGACGGGACCCTCAACATCATCCATGGGCAACATGACGGTAAGTTTGTCCAGCAGGTTTATGTGTTTTTCCAGTTCCAATTCTTTAAAATGTCACAAAAAAAAATTGAACATGCTTCAAAGTACATTTTGTCGCAGCAGTAAATGCTTAGGATAGTGATTTCTGTGAATAGCAAAGATCTGTGAGTAATTGAGGACCACCCGAAAAGGTTTTTACTTCCCTGTAAATGCCACAAGATGGTGTCAAAGCACTTTTTATTCTGAACAGACAAGGCTGTCGTCTGACCAAAATGCATCCCCTCATTTCAGCATAGTTTTCTTGGCATCAAGATGTCACATGTTGGTCCTAAGCCAGTTTTTTTTTTTTTAAATATCAGGCATGGTTTGTCACAGAGAATAATTTGCCCCCAAGAATCTGCATCTTTGCAAATGCCGAACTGCAAATATGTATATGGAGGTTCGCTGGAGTATGGAATGGAGCAATTAAAACAAAGATAACTTAAACCTGCACCTCTACCATCTCTGGTATTACAAAACCATTTTGTTTATATGCAATAGAAACACCATTTATCTTTAAGTATCCTTGGGAACAAAAAGCAGACAGCTTCCCACCCTCCCTCCCATTTATTGAAGCTATTAAATTATAGTACTATAACAATGTAAGATAAATCATCTCTTTTCTATAGTGCTTGTCATCATATCAGAGATGAAATGTCGCCTATGTCAGTTAACTTTGGGCCAGAGTCAGCATACACCTCTGAACTGGGCATAAATCATTTCCAGGGCACATACGCCCAAACAAGCATTCACCATTTATTTTTTGGGACAATTACATCTTCAATAATTCCACCATGCATGGTTTTGGAATAGAGATCAGGAAAAAAAAAACAATGCAAGCACGAGGTGAATACCCAAATACTATTAAGCTAAGATTCAAACTTAGGACTTCTGTATCATGAGGCGGACAGCCTAAGCGCTATTCCACCATGCAGCTGTAATTTGAATTAGTATAGTAAAAATATGACTCCTCTTTATTGGCCGTAGTGTTTGCTGTCACTTTGTCAAGTTTATCTCCATTCTTCCCACCGTAGCTGTGAACTTTATTTGTGACCATCCGACCATCAAGGCTATCAGCTTCGTTGGCTCCAATCAGGCGGGCGAGTACATTTATGAGAGGGGCTCCAAAAATGGCAAACGAGTGCAGTCCAACATGGTGAGTGTGTAACAGGCGAGCTCATGACATTTTCAAAATGGACACTAGGTGGCAGCCTCATACAACACGTTCCTGATTCGGACACCAGTCTTGATGGCTTCAAGGAGGCTGTGTGCAATTTACAAAATTTATGGACAGTACTGTGCAATTATGCCATTAACAGTGTCATAGTGACATACGTACACACATATAGTAGCAATGTCTTTTCTTTGAAATACAATCACAAAGCACTCAAACGGATGACAAGTAGAAAAGGCAAAGGTAGCGAGGGAACACTGTAAAATTAAAAATCAGCTTTCATGTGCTTGTAGGGAGCCAAGAACCACGGTGTGGTGATGCCTGATGCCAACAAGGAGAACACTCTGAACCAGCTGGTGGGGGCTGCGTTTGGGGCTGCCGGTCAGCGCTGCATGGCTCTGTCCACGGCCATCCTGGTGGGCGAGGCTCGCGGCTGGCTGCCCGAGCTTGTGGAGCGCACTAAGGCTCTGCGCGTGAATGCAGGTACCCTTCTAGTTCAATTCCTTATCCAGACCCCCCTTGGTTTCCCCGGAGGCCTTTTGACCAAGCATAACAATCTTGGAGAAATAGAGAGGAAAGATTTTCACCAATATGACGCACAGGAAACCCTCATGTACAATTTCTGAGGGAGTTCCTCGGGCAGTCCCTTCTGTTCTGTTATTTGCATGCTTCTGGCTAATGTTTTGGAATGTCGCTACCACATCACGCGAGCGCCGGCTTACGTGTAACATTATAACCGCTTGTTTCTGGGGCCTGCTCAGGCGATCAACCCGGTGCGGATGTGGGGCCCCTGATCTCTCCACAGGCCAAGCAGCGAGTGTGCAGTCTGATCCAGAGTGCCGAGGACGAGGGCGCCAAGGTGCTCCTGGACGGTCGACGCGTTAAAGTAACGGGTTACGAAAATGGCAACTTTGTGGGTCCGACCATCATTGGCAATGTCACAGTACGTATTTAATCCGATATTCCATTGTTTTCCGACCATTATTGAGACAAGGCAAACAATGGCCTCTTTAGTTGAACACAAATCTATTCTATGAATGGCAGAAAGTGGATAGACAATATGAGTGAAGTGAACCTGCTGCCGTGAAGCGGAAAAGAGCCTTGAACACTTTTCTATCGCTGGCATAGATGCCAGGAGATTGATTATTTGTTGTCAATAAGTAATTGGGCCATGGCACCGTGGTTGAATCACTGCAATAGATATTTTGGAGCAGCACGGGAGCTGAGTGCTTAGAGACCATCTGCCTGACAGTTGAGAGGTCCTGGCTTTCGTATCTCTGCCTGGGCCCTTCTGTGCGGAGTCTTCATGTACTTTTCACTGGTCCTCCGACTACCTCCGACATTCCAAAAAAAAAAAAAAAGCATTTTAGGGTCAAATATAGTCATTGTCCAAATGCTCTGCATATGGCCGACGACCAGCTCGCTTGCCGATGATGACAAACGCTGTTAAAAATGGACGGATATTTCACAACCGCTTGTTGCTTCCACAGCCTCAGATGAGGTGCTACACAGAGGAGATTTTCGGACCCGTGCTGGTTGTCCTTGAGGCCGACACTCTCGATGACGCCATCCATCTGGTCAACGGCAATCCGTATGGCAACGGTACCGCCATTTTCACTACAAATGGCGCCACGGCTCGCAAATACACTCACGAGGTGGACGTGGGCCAGGTGGGTATGGATGACGCTAACTTTGTTTTTAAGCACAACGTATTTTCATCGCATCGTCATGGCTGTGTAATATTTTCAATGGGAAGAACCTCATGTTAAAAATTATTTTCCATGTCTAGTATAGCTGTTTGCCCCAAATCAAGATGTCCAAGTTTAATCAAAACAGAGGAACGTGTTCTATTAAAAATGGAGGGATTCCGATGGTCTTTTTTTAAGCATTGCCGGGTGTCACTTTGTTTGTTTGCCGGTGGAGCCCAGTCATGCCGTGTTTGCTGTTCACATGTCTCGGAATGCTGTGCGGGCCATGTGCTCCACTCTTCTCCAACAAACACACATTTTTTTCCCTCTATCCTCTTTGCCAAAAATCCACGGTTTCCAAACCTATTTGTGCCTTCTCGAATACTCTAACCACCCATGCCATGTCTCTCTTACACTTGCAGCAAACATGGCCCCCCTCCCCCCTTTCCCGGTCACTGCTTACTGTGTTTGCCAAAATTTAAGCCGCAAGTTATCTTTGTGCTTGTCCCTGCAATTTAGGCCCCAGGGGGATTTTTTTTTATAAACCTCTCAAACATGGAATTGTTCGTAAACCAGTTTTGTTTTTTTTGCAGGTCGGAGTCAATGTTCCCATCCCCGTGCCTTTGCCCATGTTCTCCTTCACAGGATCAAGAGGATCTTTCAGAGGGGACATGAACTTCTATGGAAAACAAGTAAGCAAATAAATGTTTTCCGATCCTGGAAAGCAAAACAAGCTCACTCTTTCTGATAACACTGATATTCTTTATTTGTATCCAGGGCATCCAATTCTACACACAGATCAAAACCATCACTTCCCAATGGAAAGCTGAGGATGCGACACTCAAGGGTCCTGCTGTTACCATGCCAACAATGGGACGCTAAGTAACCCATAATGACTACCGGACCTGGAAACGTCTCCGAAAAATGACGACTGCTCAGCGACTTAATGGTACTTAATAAACAGTAGACTTTATCGTAATTCTGATAGCATTCAGGCAATCTATAAATGTATCACCACACTCCAGTCAAAATGTCAACTGCCCACCTACCTGCTGACAGAACTTCAACAAAAGTGTCGGGACACTAGCTCATTACCCCTCAAAGGAACTAAAAATATGGAAAAATGATCCCCATGATTTCACCATTCGCAAGTAGGTGACTCGCAGAACCGGAACTGTTTTGGGAAGAGTAGCTAGCATTGGTCACTGGCCAGTTTCACAGTGACAAGCAGCATGACATGGAGGGAAGATTCCAGTCGAGTTCCAGCATGCAGGGTGAGGTTCCATGAAGCGTCGATGAAGAAGAAAGCAAGGAGGTAAACTTTTAAAGGTAATGCAAAGGATGGCCCGCAATTGGCTACCAGTCAGGGCCCAACTAAAAATATTTGTTTTGAGATACTGTATCCGATATGTATCTTTAAAAAAAATAGAGTCACTAAATCAAAAAAGTAATAAAATGGCAAAGCGGAAAGGAGTGATTGCCATTTTTGTGGGTTGTGAAGCGGGGACACGTGCATCGTCGTGCTGAGTTTTTGTTTTTTTTTGGGGGGGGGGGGTTCATTCAACAAGAACATTCTTGAGGTCGATGATTTGGGCCAGACAGTCACAATCTATACAATTCAAAAGATGTTTAACGGGGTTGGGGTGAGAGATTTGCTTTGGAAAAAAAAAAAGGCTTTTCCTCAAACTCATGTTACCAACTCAGAAGCACAGAATACAGAGCAAACGGTCCTGCTAAATGAAAGATTTAACACGGCGTGTCCAACTCTTAATTTAATAAGGGATGAAAATATTGCAAGGGAGAACCAACCTTGCCTTACAATAGCATTAACAATGCGGTAGACCTGCAAGTGAGAGACAACAAATCAAAAGCTTAATGATGGACTAGAAGGCCACGTCAAGATCATGTGGTGTGTCTCTCCTCCAAGCAGTTGGTGTTGGTGGGTCCAAGGGAGTTAGGCGCCTGAGTAATGAAAGTTGACAGGGCGCAGGGCTCCTCTCTAATTCAGAAAGAATTCATGATCATTATACATGCGGAAATGTCACAGATTCATCATAGCGCAGCATCTTTGCAGCTAAACATGGAATGCAAGGCCCAATAAATCTGTGCAGGATTTTATAATTGCAAGGATAAAGTATAACTTTTATTTCCGGAACATTTCATTTGGTGTCTTACCCAGCAACATGACTGTCAGATGAGGACACCACCGGATTGTTGGCTCTCCTGTCAGGGGGAAATAAAAAGTTGCAGCTCATTGCCTTGTGTTCCGCATTCGTTGTCTGAGGTCCACGCACATTTGCCGTGAGATGTTCCGTTCGTCCAGTGGACTAAGTGCTTATGTGATCTCGGGCCATACGTCCAGATACGCTGAACAGTCCCTTCTCAAATCATTTTTCCAGCAGCTCTCTGACCACAAATGTTCAAAGGACTAAATAAACTTAAGTGTGCACGTGAGGAGGAGCCAATAGCCCGAAAGCGCATTGAGGTGACCAGATGTTTGTTTCTATTTTTACTATTGTGCCCAGACTCTTTTCTTGACTCGTTTTAAGCAGCAGGATGGAAAAGAAAATTGGTTGAAGCCGAACTGATGTTTTATGGTATCCTCTTAAGCAGAGAAAATGACTGTTAAAAACATTAAAAAGAGGGAGGGGACTCGCCAGAAGTTCAGCCTGAGCTAATGTACGAGCCGTTGCACTTTGTTCCTCTGAGTTCATGCTTTCATTTTGGGTTAGGGCAGGGGTCGGCAACCCAAAATGTTGAAAGAGCCATATTGGACCGAAAAAATCCACCAAAAAGAAATATGTCTGGAGCTGCAAAAAATTAAAAAGTTTTAAGTAAGCCTTACAATGAAGACAACACATGATGTATGGATCTAGATTAGCTATATTTGCCTACTGTCAAAATGACTAAGTTGGCTACAAATACACAATGAGCCTTCACGATTCAATATTTTTTCCCTGCAATGCATCCTGTAGAGCAGGGGTACCCAGCCTTTTTTGACTTTTTTACTTTTCGATCAACCAACCTCCCGAAATCGACCCGCTACCGCACATGTGCGCATACGCACGCACTTACACATGCATGCCTTAATGAGCAATAGCCATAACGGCCGCTAAAATGAACGAGGCACGGGACGCACTTTTGCAGCGTGTGAACTATCGTAGCTCACGTGTACTGTTGAGAAATGCTTCCCTCAGCCCTCCAGATTCCCATTCTTTGCCAGTGCCCTCGGTGAATTGTACATGAAATGCTTTTTTTTTTTTTTCACGACAGCCACCTGCCTGGCATCCCGTCCTGCTAATAGAAACGTGTGTCGCAGGCTATGACGCAAATCCTCGTTGACAGAAATGTTGACATTTAATATTTATTCTACACATTTTTAAAACATTGGAAAACGTTAATAATGTTTGTGTCCTGTTTGTCCTCCTACAGAAACTACATTAAAACAAAAAATATATTTCCCTCCCCCATCTTTTTCCATTTTCAAACATTTTTGAAAAAGCTCCAGGGAGCCGCTAGGGCGGCGCTAAAGAGCCGCATGCGGCTCTGGAGCCGCGGGTTGCCGACCCCCGGGTTAGGGTTACAAGTGATGAACGAGCAATTAGGAAGAGAATGAATTTACCTCGGCCTTTGTCTATTCATTTTAGCAAACAGGAGACGGAGAACGTGTTCCTTTTGCTCCCAAGTGAGATCTGAAAATTCCACTTTATCCCCCGGTTGATGGATCCTGAAAAAAGAAGTGAAGTTGCCTGATGAAGAATCATCACGCAGAAGCAATAGGATGATGACATACCACCGTGTGGCCTTCTCCATGTCAGAGCAGACCGAGTCGGCGCTATCTGGAGTGTTCTGGAAGGTGCGGATGGGCGGGAATTTGATCCTTCCTGCTGTGGCCTGTTTGAGTGTCCAGCGATATGCCTGCTGGGCCTCCTTTTTGTACTGAAGCCGAGCGGCCGCTATTTCGTCCTTCACCTGAGCCAGAGCTTCGTGGAAGAAGCGCTCCAGCTCAGAGCGCTGCTCCATGACGGCGCCAGCTAGCCTCTTGATGTGCTTTAGTTCCTTCTCCCGCATGGAGAGCACACTCTGAAGCTTCTCAAACTCTGCCTTGTCGGCCTGGCGGCTGAGCAGCATCTTCTCCTCAAAACGCTCTTGTTCATCTCTTTTATGTTCCAAAGTCTGCTCCAGAGAAGCTAACTTTTCTTTCAAATGGGTCAACTCTTCTTTTTGGGCCACCAACTCAGCTGTGTTTTTCTTTGCCAGTATGTTCAGTGTCTTCTGAAGGAGTGGACAAAAGAGAAAGTCCTTTTACTTTACTCGATACAGCTCGCAAAAAGCTCGGGTTATTGAGCTTTTGGGCTGAAATTTCAGGATGAAACTAAAATGCACTAGAACCTTTACAGGTGAATTTAATTCGATCTTCTCTGAACTTTGGAAAGTTTAAGTGTTCGCTTAATAAGGAACAGAATGGCAATATTTTACTTTCTGTACTTTCCTGTTTATTAGAATTGGTATTTAACCTTTTTTTCATGATGTGACATCCTGAGACCAAAACGACACCTGAAATTGGATCAACAGCACCTTGCCATTGAAAGGCTTTAAACACTAAGAGGGAACTGACCACTGAGCTAGAAGTTTGCAACAGAGAGACTGGAGAAGTAACAAAAAGGCAAAGAAGTGAATGTATTTGGAAATTTGGTCGATTTTTGGATCAAACCCGTAAATGTTGCCATTCAGCTCCTTGTTTCGAGAAGTGCAAAACGTACTGACACAATGAATGGCTGGACACGCAAGAGAAGGTCAAATTAAGTTCACCTGTGCATTTTCGGTTCATCCCAAAATGTCATCCAAAAGCTGAATATCACAAACATTTTGTGGATAGTGTCGGTGGGGAAACAAATCGGCAATTGTATCCCAAGCTTGGCTGCTGAGTCGGGGTTAATTTCCAACAACTTACTGTCATCATCTCGGAGACGTATGTGAATGCGGCCACTATTTATTTGTTTTAGGAGAAACCGCCGAACCTGTAGGCTAGTGGAAACTCACCACAACCACAGAACACGGAGAGAGGCTGCGCAGTAAATACACAGAAGCAGAACAAGCAAATAACAAGGAGAGAAGCCGCCTGAATTAGACGCTTCATAACTGCCGCGATTGGAAAAATTAGACATTTTTTTATATCGAAAGCATTGCCTAATAATAGCAGTCGCGCTGTTTGCCATCCTTTTGGCCCTAAGTGTTACCTTGTCCATCGCCAGGGACGTGTTTTCCTTCGCCAATGAGTCTGCCATTTTGTGCAGCTCCTCTGCCTCCTTCATGTGGTGTTTCAGTGTCTCGTTGAGACGGACGTTCTCCTTGAAGACGCAGCGCGAGGCGTCATCCAGCTGTCTGAAGGGCCGCCAGCGCAAATAAGTTAGCCGGATAATTACCGTATTGGCCCGAATATAAGACGGCCCTGATTATAAGACGACCCCCTCTTTTTCAAGATTCAAGTTTGAAAAAAGACTTTTTGGACACCAAATTAATTTTTATACAGAAAATAATTACAGTACATCTGAAACAAATGATTATAACAATATGCAGGTATTTGAGAGAAAAAGCATGTTATTTTGCCTCATTCAAATCTTAATATCTGAACATTTAAATATGTAAACTAAAGTGCAATCACATTCGTAAATGAATGGATTCTGGTTTTTGAAATGTAAATTACATCATAACTTCTCCTCAGCTGCCGGTTAACCTGGCCGATCTTTGACCCACTTTTCTCCAGATTGTCGCTACATTTCTCCATTTTCTGTTATCTCTTTGATTATTTTCTTCTCTTTTCTTTCTTACCGCTATTTTTTATTTTTCTTCTTTGTGCTACCGCTATTTTTATTTTTATTCTTCATGACAGGGGTTCACTTTGGCCTGAGGGAGTCAAGTTCGGCATTCTGTTCAATGATATCTGGCGCCATCTAGCGTCGTGAATGGGTATAACGTCTAGACCACGAATATAAGACGACCCACACTTTTTCAGTCTTATTTCAATGCAAAAAACATCGTCTTATATTCGGGCCAATACGAATAATAATAATAAAATTAATAATATTCATTCGGGGTGGGGGGGCTTTAAACGGGAGGGTACTAAGGTGTATTATTCATTTTTAAAAAAAAGCTTTCTAGTTTAAAGCAAGGGTGGGCAAAATGTGGCCCATGGTTGCATATGATTCTTTGGGATAGGTTGTTATACATGAAAGAAATCCAAAGCTTTCTATCCAACTCCAAGCTAGTTTTGCTCCACCACTTTCCAGTTTGGCACACACTTTCTTCATGTCAGTTGAAATTAGATTGTTCCTTGTTTTGTTTTTTTTTTAAATTACCCAGTTCATCATTTTTTTGGGGTCAATGTTGAAATGGTGAGCTCCACTTTCTCTTCAGCTACTATACTATTCCTGCTGAGATAATGAGCAGGACAAATCTCATTACAGTATGTTTTGAACAAATTAATAATTTTTTTTTAACTTCTCATTGAGTAAAACAGACCAAGTCCGTTTTTGCAGATGTTCAGTGTTAGCTCATTGACCAAACTGACCATACTCGGGCCTCTCATTCTCCTCCAAGAAGGCCTTTCTGGGATATGTGGGATGTGATTGTTGGCTTCGTGCATTATCGAGCACATGACTGACCAGTGCGGCTCAAAAACAACATGGAGTTCAAAATTATATATTTATAAGACCAAGTAGTTGTTCTTTGGTTCCGAACATGCAGTAAAAGATTAAAATTAGGCCATCAGTGGGCACACTCACAAAACAGCTTCATGGTGGGCTTGCTCCTCCACCTGTGCTATCATTTCCTCGGCATCCTTCTCCAGTCGAGCCTGCAAGGAAGTTTACTCTGAATCACTTCCAAGTCGTATTTTAATCAGTTTGGGATGAACCGGTAAGCAAGTTTTTACGTCACTATTATCTCGATCGAAATGATCCCAGTTCATACACTAACCGTCTGAAATATAATCACAAATTGACTGGGAAACCGTCTCATCCGACTTGCCGTGATACCTTTTCTTTGAAGAACCTGTACTCCATCATGTTGCGGTTTTCCCTGTGCTCCTTCTCGGCGAGCTGCATGCTTTTTTTCATCTGTAACGTATATGTCATATTTACATGTCAAAAGCCACGAGAAATGAGAATTTTAATAAATAAATAAAGGTTTGCTACACACATCGCTGAGCTCCTGCTCCATCTGAGCTTTTCTTGTCTGGAACTCCTCGATCGTCCTCATTCCATCCCGTATCGTCTCAAACTCACCCGCTCGCTTTCTGAACAGCACCTTCATCTCACTGATTTCAAGTGTGTAATGTTCAACCTGTTGAAAGTATGAGACAGATTTGGATGTGAAAATGTGTCGCAAACAAGGGTGACCAAATACGGTCCTCGAGTTACCCCTATCAAGCCAGTTTTCGATCTTTTCCCTCCGCCACCACACCTGCTTCAAATGACCCCCTCCCCCCCCCAGCCTCAATTATAACCAACCAGCTGCCCATCTGCAAAATAAATCTTCCCATGAGTGGCAAAAGTTTTGGAACGAGGTCTGGGTACCAGATCCAACCGTGATCGAAGCATGCAAATGGTTAAGGTTATATCAGTTGAACCAAATACCTCAAGATACCACCAGAGAAACCAGGACTGCATAAAAATGTGACAACGTGACCAAAATCACAAGAGACTGGCAAAAGATGCACCCACAAACATGTACATGATGACTAAATGAGAGGTTATCACCCATTTGATTACATCTTTGGGCCGAGTGAATCTTCTTTAGATAGCGATGTAGCTTTTACCCGCATTAGGGCATCAATCTACACATAAAATGCAGACTGCTATCTTAAAAATAAGGTCAGATCGACATGAGAGTATTCCACAAACTATGCGTCCTCGCCATTTGCAAAAGTCGTTATCGTGTAATTTGGTTGAATTGATCCAAATTCCAGATTCATGCTGTCTAAGCCCTTAGACAGACGCCTCTTTTGATGGGGAATCATATTATTGCCCGGAAATACATCTAAAGCAGCGTCTTCTGAGTCAACCACATGGCATTTATTTTTCTGACATACGTGTCAGTCGCATACATGTCCAAAAGGGAGATGTTTCCAGACTGTGTCTCATTTTCCGCCGCCATTTTACTAGCATGAAGTCAGGACTGCAAGATGGAAAACAGATGCGGACCAATGTTGCTGTGCTGTCTTGTAAAGCTGCTCGATGTCTGATTCTTCATTCTTTTAGTTATCGGAAAGGACTCGTGAAAATGAGTGCAAAACGTACTGAAGGGTTAATGTTTAGTATGAGTTACGGCTATTGGGTAGCAACCAACCATTGTGGAGACTATTACGAAAAAAATTTGCAATTTAAGAACACAAAACCATGCCATATACGTGATCCGGAGTGGCTCAGAATCAATATTTGAAATGACAAAAACATAAAACGTAAATAAAATACACTATAATTACCTGAGATGATGATCATCTAATGTATTAATGTCTAATCCTAATCGAAATTGGTTGTAACAAGCTTTGCTCTGGCCAGCAAATCAGAGAATGGAAAAATGCTGACATCATTGAGGGCCAGGTTGCCGATCTTGTGACTTCGAATTTGAAATGTGATCGGTTAAAGAAACCGTTTTGCTGCTATATACTGTACTGTAAAGTACATCCATGAGCACTGCTCATTCTGAAGGCTGTGGGTAGATTAGATTGCCATGGCAACCCATAGAGGCTGAAATCTAAGTGAAAAAAAAATCGAATATATACATACAATAACTGGAAGCAGGGCTGCCAAGAGAAATGCTACAAAATAAAAAGAATAGTCTGTTAGGGATAAATTAACATGGAACAAAGGCTGTAATTCAGGTGGTAAATTCACACCAGTACTTCTGATAGTGTTAAGGCTAGCAGAGGAGAGCTTGCTAGCCCTCACAATGACAAAGTGACATTTGCGGTGTGGGGAAGACATTTGTTACTGTCATTTCCCTATGAGCCCCTTTGAAATTACGCTTCAACGCAAAGTTTTAAATAAACACAAATCCCCGGGTGGGAATATGAGTTTGCTTTAGCTTTATGCCTGCTTTGTTTTGTTCAGTCTTGCACAACACAATAAAACATTATTGTACAATAGGTTTTGGTTGGAGCTGGCTGAGCTTGAGTTCAGACTGGTAAGAAAGCAGCAGTTTACTGTTTCATTGTGGTTGTTGTTATTATGCACTCACCATTCATGCTAACTTTGTATTTTTGTTGCTAAATTTTGCAAATATTCAGTTTGTCCGAGCAACTTTTTTTTCTCCAAAAAGCAACGAGCAAATAAATAAATAAATAAATACATTTTAAAAAAGAGTTTGAGTGGAAACTTTTGGAAAAGTGACCCTATTGCTACAAAAGTCATTTCTGTTTGTTTTGTTTTCAGCCCCAGCTGGAGTGGAGGGCGTTTCCCCCCAGCAGGCACACCTGTTCAGCACTTACAAATCAAGCCTATTGTATTCGCACTTTGTCTGAGTCTGCATTTCTGGAATCCAAAAACATTGTCCGGTTCGTACTCGAACCTGACAAAATTTTCCCTCTAAATGACTTATACAAAATGTTGTCAGCAAATTCTCTGTTCTATTGTTAGATCATTCTGCTCAAATCAAATAATAAAATCCTTATTCCATTAGTCGTTTTTCTTTTCGTTTCTCAGTCACAGTCAAAAAAAAGAGGGACAGAATACCTGCCAAATTATTGTGGATCCTCAAACAAACTAATCCAAATTGACAAATTTCAAAACATTTTTTCTGTCGGTCATGTTTTACGTAATTATGCATCATCAGACAATGTCGACGTTATTTAGCATTTTTTGGCAACAAATTCAACAGCTTCTAAGCACCCGCAGGACTCACCAGTTTGTTCTGCTGCTCAAGAGATAGCGCCTCTTGACTTTTGAGTGTGTCATGAAGTACATTAATCTGAGAAATAGAAAACGCGTTGTGAAAATGTTATAAACTTTGACCTAGCTTACCTTGACTACTTACCTCCTCGTCTTTTGCGGCCTCCCGTTTTAGCCAATTGTCGGTGGCTTCAAGGATTTCCTGCTCCGCGCGTGCCAGCTTGCTGACGAGTTCACTGTTGACACGCGCCAGCTGACCGCAGCTCTCGCGATACTCCGCGAGAGTCTGCTCGGTTAGCCGGAGTCTTACCTCCCGGCGGGCAACATTAGTTTTGGCATTATCCAGGTCCAAGTCTTTGTCTGTTTTAGGCTCCCGTTTTCCGCTCTTCTTACCTTTTCTGAGTTGAAGCAGTAAGCGCAAGTAAAGCTTTGTAATGAAATTGTGGCTAAAATAAGAACAAATATGCGCACTCACCCGTTTTTTGTCGTTTTCATTTTGACTACTTTCTTCCTGTGCATTTTTTTTCTTTCTGAAAATGCCAACCGGTCGATAATACTAGTGCAGGTACGCTAATGGTGGTGCCAGCATATTCTGTGCAACCTGCTCTGACCAGTTGTGTACTGGTGTCGCCATGGAGACGCTGTCCCTCGAAGAAGGCTCACATTTCTCTGCAACACTATCCTGAAGAAGTGGTGGTCGCTTGTCACAATATGCCCTGAAGTCAGAGTAAAACAATTAAAATGACCGATTTCAATCCTGTACAGTACTCATGTAAAAGTCCAGATTATGACATGGAGAAAAGTGCTGTTTTGGTCGCTTGGCACAAAACAAAAACAAAGGCATTTGTTTATTACACAAGAGCTATCTAGTTGGCTCAGACTTTGATGCTAAAACATGTTCCAATAAATTTGCTTATTTTGTGCCCGCGAGTGAGTTTGAATTCGGAAGGGGATCAAGGTTCTTTATCCACCACTCTAACAAATTTTGACACGTTTTATAAATGTTTTTTCTTCTGTCCACATCCGAGAGGTTGGTTTTTGCCTCGATGATGTTGCGCACAGTAGACACAGGAACCTTCAGATGTGTCAAAATTGACTTGTAGCCTTGAGATGGTCCATTTATTTTACTTACTTTTGTTTTTCACATCCTCTCAAAATTCTTTGCTGTTCTTTCTTTTCTTCAGACTCAGTGTGGTCCACACAAATACGCGGCACAAAGGTCGAGTCACCTTTTCCCCATTTGAACCGTTGCAAAAAGTGTGCACAAATTAAAGGAGCATGGCATGCTGGCAAAACAATTTTTTTTCTTACAATGTTGATCGGGTGCCAATAACTTGGTCCAATACTGTACATTTTTGGAGTTCTGTATGGACTGATCAGATTTGGCTTTTTTTCCTCTGCCGTTTTGTTTTGTGTTAGTCCACTGCAAAGAAAAGAAATAAACGTGAGGACTGAAACACTTGTAATTGCAAACCCAAGTCAAGTACAGACAGCTGAAAAATATGCTTATTTACAGTAGCTTTGTAGTTTCTTACTTGCCAAAACTGGCATTCTGGGAAAGCTATGTGAGGCATCCACATTTCATACAGAAACCCGTGTGTATTTGCTAGAGGAGCAATTTCTTGTGATGCATCTGGGAATCCAGTGAGGTTAGATGATTTCCTCAAGCCACATTGTCAACACAGCTTATTTCTTTAGCAGACCAAATCCATTGAAAAGTGCAGACAATGTGTGTGGATGTGGAATGTGCACAAGTGGATATGCACAAAGACAACATTGTATCATCAAAAGGTTTTTTTTTTTTTTTTTAACCAAACCAAAATGACTCATTGTTTTTTGTGACACATACGGTATCTAAAATTAACTGTAAATGCTAAATATCACAGCAGAGAGAACATTCTGAACCGCCGTTGAAACTATTAGGTTGGACAAATTAGTTCTTGGTAAAATTGAAAACTTTTTTTTTTTTTTGTGTGTTGGAAGCAAATTTGGGGCAGCTCGATGTGCTCTTGGTTCGCATATCTGCATCACAGTTCTTAAGTTTTGAAGTTTCCGCTTGGCTTCGGCCTTCTTGTGTAGAGTTTGCATGTTCTCCCCAGGCAGGCATGGATTTCTCTCGGTACTCCGGCTTCCCCCCCCCACATTCTAAAAACATGCATGATAGATTCGTTGAAGACTAAATTATCCAAAGGTGAGAACGGTTCTTTGTCCATATGTGGCTGGCAATTGAGCGTGTACCTCGCCTCTCACCTCTCAAGTCAAGTGCTGTAAAAATGAATAGATTTCCATCTGTTCATTTTCTCAAAATGTAATTATTTCCGAACATTGAGTTGTCACCATTATGAAACCAAGGCCATTAAGTCCACTACAGCACTGATTTCCAAGCAGGGTGGTGTGGCACACTAATGCGATGTGAGAGGTCCTCAGACTAAATTTGCCAGAAATGTTTCGAATCACTCCAAATATATCTTTATGTTTCTTTACAGTGACATGTCGTGACAGGTAGACCAGACTAAATGCTCTTTCCTTCACGTTTTGCGAGGTGGTAGTTGGAGGACCCCAAAAAGCACAGAGGCAGGGAGGAGCAGGGTGGAGTGACCAAGATGTATTTAACAAAATTGCAAACAGGAATACACCGGAGAAACTAACTCAAAAAAACTCACTCAATTAAAGTCCAGAAAAACCAAAAGAAATCAAAGTAGCAAAAACCTAAGACAGAAAACAAAACATGACACGTGCACAGAGACACACAATGATCCGACACGGACTTCGGGCAGGGAGTCCTTTTAACCACACACTAATGAAACAATGACCAACAGGTGTGCCACTGCAGGATGAGCCCTACAGTGCCACCTGTTGGTCACAAACAGAACCACCCTAACACTTTCATTAGGTGGCGGAAGGTAACAATAAACCTGCGTGCCCACCTGTCGCCATTTTTTACAACAGAATGAAGTCATGACATCCTGCAAATATGTCAGCCTTGCGTTGAATTAAACGGGCACAGTTGACTGGGATGACATCTTCATTGGTTCAGAAGTCATACTTTTTACGACATTTTTGTTGGTTGGTGTGCCGGTTTTTCTAATGCTCAGTAAAGCTTGGGAAACACTGTACGACGGGACCTCGCGGTTGTGTTGATAGTTTCGAATCCTAAACCGCTACATTCTCCATGTCATCTGATCCAGGGAGTGTTAAATGTCGGCCGTCGGCTGTTCATCAAACCATAAAGCGCACAAGATATTGCAAAAGTTTTGGGCGTAGCTACAGTTAAGTGGATCATATAGGGTTGTTCGGTGCTCGAGCATGGCGAACGGAGTTTGAAGACTAAATTTAAAGGTAATTACTATGACAGTGAGGAGAGAAAACTGAAATAACCCCAAACATTTCAAATCTGTCATTATCATTGGAATTGTAATGACAAGGTTTGGGCCTCTTCAGTGGACCTTTAGGGGTAGGACACCCACAAACATGGCATTCCTGAGGCCAACCTTGCAGCATATTAATGATATATTGCACTGTGTAGATTACAAAGCTGAGGTCCCTTCTTGCGCTTTACGGTTTCACTTAACTTGAAGCAAAATACCAACCCTGGTATTGAAACGACTTTTGCTCTAAAACACTGTTGGTAATGTGCTGCGTCATGCCATGGTGGCGCACTTTTATAGGGCATCCGAACATGATTTACAGTCCCGAGTGGCACATTTCTAAAATAACTGGTGTAAATCTGCCCTCGGATGACATTTGACTTGGAGGGCGGCTCTATTACACGACTTTATAATTGAAACACCAGCGTTGGTGTGTGCCATTGAAAGCCGCCGATGATTCACGGCCTTGGTTGCCCGTAAGTGGGTCACTGCTATCTAAACAATGTGATAGTTTTCATTGCATGAGCGCATCCCTAGCGGCGTGTCGGAACCGCTGTGAAACATTCAGACGTATTTCAACAAAGCAAGTCATGTCTTGGACAACGTCGGTTTGTCGGCCTTATTGCAGGGTCATGCATTTGCTGTACAGTGGATAAAAATATGCCTCTAAAGCTTGTTCTCTGTTCGATTTGATGGCGATTTGTCCTTGTGAGTTCCTCATCCACAAGATAACTTGAAAATACTGAATCTCTCAAGCAGAACTCCCAAAGAAGGTTCACAGAAGGAGCCTGTCATTTAGAACCCCCAGCACCGAAAACATGACCGTGTGGAGAAACAAATAAGACTTGGCAAGGTCTGACACCGACTGTGTTCGGTGATGCAGAGCAGATCATTCAGCTCGCAGACAGAAAGAGCTGAGTACCAAAAAGATATTCTCATCCTTGTAATTTCTGAGCGTGATCGTGTTACATGTTAGCCACAATCACAGCGCAGATGTTGCATTTCAATGATATGTATGGAGACATTGTCAGACGATGTTGTGGTTGGCCAAAATATTTTTAGTCGATCGGGGTTTTGGAGGTGACTTCCAGTTTGTGTTCATGGAACATGTTGCAACCTATGCGCCTTTTAATGTTTTGGACCTTTAAGGCGGAACATTCAGACCACAATTATTATGTTTAAATGATGACTAGTCACATTTAATTAAATGTTGCCTTTTTTTTTTTCTTTGCAGGACATTTTCACTGTTCATGCGGTCGTGAGCAAGACGCCAATCTCGCACCCGGATCTCAAATGGCACAGCACTATTTCATCGATATGGAGCAGGTGTGAGCTGATTTCCTCATGAGGGATTATAATGACGACAATAAATTAATGACGCACACAGCTGTACTTCTCCAACACGTGTGACAGCATTGCATATTGCAGTGACTACGAGAGCCACGATCACATTCAAATAAGGGTACATGGGCACACATCATTGAGAGGTCCTGCACATGTACGCTTTGATAGCGGCGAACGACCACTGCGGTTGAACCACAGGCTTGAAAAAAGTAGCCACAGTATTTAGAGAAAAGGAAGGAGGAAGAGAGTCCAATATTTTTAGTTCAAATTACAGTGTTGGAACAGTGCTTTGCACAGTTGAGTGTCCTGGGAGGGGAATGGCATGATGGGGGAATGCTGATGCCAAGCCCCACCCCTCCCCACATATCGTCCTCTCCGTGGACTTCCTGCATTCTCGGCACCCTCGTGAGTGAGCTCTGCCCTCCCATTACCCTTGACTGCACACTTTCTCCCTCAGTCACCCACCACATGAGGTGAAAGAGTAAACCACATGTTAGGGCCGCCGAGGTTGGGATAGGGTCACTATGCAAGGGATGCTTCCATTGAAGTGATATTCAGTCTCAGTTGCGTGGAAAAAAAAATTGATTGAGGTACGTGGCTTTCGCATCTGCGTGAGACTGCGGCGGGATGCGTTTGATCCGTATGCTTCCCAAACATGGCAAAAAGAAGAAAAAGTACCGCCAATACACTCGCAGCTCGGTTTGTGATGGGACGCCAAACACCCGGCTAACTCCACTCGGACTGCTTCATTCTCCCGTGAAACGTGCCTTGCTGGCCAAAAATTTTGCCCTAGAGAGGGGAAAAAAAAAAGCCCGTGGTCGATCCTGATGAGTGGGAGTGAGATTATCACATTCTTTGAACTTTTTTTGCCAACTGGAGTGCAGATCTCATTTGCATGTTTAAGGTTGGTAAAACTGTTGCACTTTTAACGTGGTGATTACTGCACGACTACGAAAAAGAGGTTAAATGGGGTTTTGGAGAATGTGTTTGATACAAAGCCACTGAACAAAACCACAAACTACTATGAAATATATTGAGTCACATCTTATCCATCTATCGATGTATCTGTACAGCTGTCAGGTTTTGGCGTTATTTGGACCCAAATGCAAGCAAGCAGGTGGGCGAGACTGGCAAGCAAATGAAATCCAAAAAGGATTTATTCAAAAGAACGAAAGGGCAAATAAAGATTCAAAGTACCAAAAACAACAAACACAAGGAAAAAAAAAACTTGAACAGGAACAACAAATCGACAAAGACAGAAGGAGACATCCAGGAAAGTAAATACAAGCCAACTGACAAGACAACGAAGAACATTTAGACAAGACACGATCGGCTGACAGAGCTGATGGGAAGACACAAGGCACTTCGTTGACGAGCACGTGGAAACAAAAGACATAAGAAACAGGACAAGAACCACAAGAAAAAAAGACGGAACACAAAACCAAAACCACATACAAATGGAAAAACACGGTTCATGACAGAAACTGTGTGTGTGTGTGTGTGTGTGTGTGTGTGTGTGTGTGTGTGTGTGTGTGTGTGTGTGTGTGTGTGTGTGTGTGTGTGTCCAACAATCATTCAAATCTTGTTCTAAACAAGCAGAAGTAAGGCACATTCTCTTCATCAAAATGTCATACAGTTATATATTTCACCCACATATGCAAAGGAAAAAAAGTTGTCACCTCTTAAAGCAATGACCAGAACATCCATAAATGAGAAATTTTTGGTTTGTTTGTGTTTTGTTCTTGCTGCTGTTGCCTTCATGACTGGCGCACTTCAGCTCCAAACTAAACCCAAAGAATCATTCAAGCAAACGTATGCACGTGTCCAGATACATTTGGAATGACAGAATTTGAAACATAGTCTATAGTATATAAAAACTGCACATACTAATTCCTTTTCTTTGCAGTGTTTCGCCCAGGTCCATTCTGACTTCGTTAGAACGCCCCCATGCCTTTTCTTTCCTAGAAAGGGGTCCTCCACATCCAGTAAAGTTGAGGAGGGAAAACATAGCCAGAAATAAGCACCCTCCTTCTCCTTTCAAGAGCGCACGAGAGAGGGAGAGAGAGAGAGAGAGAGAGAGAGAGAGAGAGAGAGAGAGAGAGAGAGAGAGAGAGAGAGAGAGAGAGAAGAAGGGTGAAAAAAAAAGCCAGAGAGGCAGGTAGTCTCCAGCTCTGCTTCCAACAAGAAAGGGGACTGGATGGAGTGGGGATGGACCGCCACAGGATTGGAGGATTGTTGCTCTCGGTGTGGCCCATCGCCAAGCCCATATGTCTTTATATAGTGTAAACACACGAGGGGACGGTCCTGTGTGCTCATCCACTCTGCTGAGCACTCAACTTCGTCCAGCATCTTCCACTTGACCTCACCTCTGCTCTCCTCACGCCATGGCCGCGTCGAGCCATCTCCTCTCGCTCTTGCTGGTCCTCCTCGTGGGGAGCCTCGTGACCGAGGCGACTTACTACCGGCCCCACCGCTACTTCCCGCACTTTATCCGCTTCCGCCAGCCTCCCGCCCACATGGAAAACCACCTCCCGGAGGTCGCGAACCCGGCGCCCGGTCCCCGGCACCCCGGCGTGCCGAGGTATCCCGTCATCCCCCACATCATCGACGCGACACCCGAAGACATCCAGACCATACCGGAGGCTATCCACCCGGAGCCCGAAGTCGTCCACCCGGCGCCCGAAGTCGTCCGATCGGCGCCCGAGTCTCACTACCGATCGGCGCCTCGAGTCAACTTGACCCGGGTCTTCTACGGTGTCATGTTCGACGCGGGCAGCACCGGCACCAGGATCCACATCTATAAATTCATTCAGAAAGACCCAGGTAATCCCCGCGCCGTGCCCCAGATTTACGCGCGCGCGTTAGCTCATCCATCCCCGGCAAGTGTGCTTCTAAAAGTAGCTGAGGTTTGACTCCGTAATGAGTTGTGGAGCGGATGGATGTGACGTGATGCTTGTCTGAAAATATCCCCAGCTGTCAAAGCGATTCGAGTGTTTCTTGTTCTCTTTTCTTTTAGTCTCTGTACAGCCACCCACCAGTTCTCTGTTATATTGTTTCACGGATTATTTTCTTGTATTTATTTTTGTTTGTAATTCTTCTTCTCCTTGTAGTTGAGCTGCCAGTTCTGGACAACGAAATGTACCATGCAGTGAAACCTGGACTTTCTGCTTATAAAGACAACCCTGAGGAAGTATGCAGAATTTTTGTTTGCATTATTACTTAGGATATCAATCATAATCTAATCGTGAGCCGTATCTAAAATTCAGAAAGATGGTGCTCAGGTTTGAATGAGCATGACGGTCAATATCGGGGTTGTTGTTTGAAGTGGTGTATGACTACATTTACATTTTCAAAAAAAAATAAGTGTAACTATCTCATACTGCCGGTCTGTAAAGGACGAGAGATAATTCTAATAGCACGCCTTCACCATTATCTTTGAGAAATTTCCCATCACGAAGTGCAATCTGAAATATATACAGGTACAATATGTGCATAATCGCCACATTCACACAAAAAAATACCTATTAATATACCACAAATAACTCCCCACATTCACTATTGCTCTACCTACCGCACGTATGTAAATACAGTACTGTACATCTTGGCCCTCTTGCCCCCATACTCTGTGTCCAGCCTATTTGATACATTAAATTCAAAGTACAGTGCTGTCATGTAAAGCGCTGCAAGCTGCAGCAACAATTAATTGTTCAATTAATTCGATTAAAAAAAAAAACAAGCAATATTATCCCGTAAAGCCACACAGCTGTTTTTGCTGCTCTTTCACTGGATCGCATTAGATTGTATAAGTGTATATTATCAGTGTGCACGTTGCACATCCCTTGGTATGTTCTCTGGGTTGGGTTCACACGCAAACACCAATTACACGAATGAGACTTGCTGATGCAGCCGCATTCACCAACCCGGCTGTAATGACACCAAATTTTGCATTTGACCTTGTTCTAATATGGACACATGCTGTTGCTTCTGTAACTATAATTGCCATGTCTTCCCCAGGGCGGCAACACAGTGCGTCAGTTGCTGAAGATAGCCAAGAAAACCGTGCCAGAGGAGGAGTGGAGGAGGACCCCGGTGGTCCTGAAGGCCACGGCGGGCCTGCGCCTGCTGCCCGAGGACAAAGCCTGCGCTCTTTTGAACGAGGTGAGGCACGCTCTCCCGCTGCCCTCAGACACTCTGGCACAAACGCAAGCCGCGCCGCCAAGGAGCGGGATGAGAAACCACTAAGTGCTTACAAGTGTCAGTGGGGTAAAAAAAAAAAAAAAAAAAAAGGAACAACTCTGCCCATTCAGCGGCTATGATGTTGCAAAACCCCCCCCCAAAAAACAGCTGTTGTGGTGTTGTCATTTGAAGTATTCAATCTGCTACTGTTGCGGCTATGCTCGCAATTTACGGTACTTATTTTACTTTTGACACTGTCTAGCCTGATTTTTTTTTTTTCCATTTTGAAGTCTTGCAGAAATCACATCTGTGAACAGCTATAAAAGGTCAATCTATTATTGCAGGTGCGACATGTTTTTCACGAGTCTCCCTTCTATGTGCCAAGCAACAGTGTCACCATTATGAATGGAACAAATGAAGGTATGTTCTTGTATATATATTTTTTTTTTGCAAGAGGCATTTTAGCATTCTCATTGTGCATCGAAATGCGTCACTGCAGCAGTGTTGTAATCACAACTAATGTGGGTATTTGCACCCTCGTGTTGTTCCAGGAGTCCTGGCCTGGGTCACGGTGAACTTCCTTACAGGTAAGACATTGCTCGTGTTTTGCTATGTTGGTGTTAGTGGTCACAGAGCTCATATCGGAGTCTCGAATGTAGACTCAAGCCGGGGAGTGAAAAACGCTTGTCTCCTGTCTGAGGTCGCCCGCCTTTCCAAACAGCCGCGCAAAAAACGTGATGAATAGTCACGTTTTTTTGGACATACAGCGAATTGATTTTCAAAAAAAACTGTAATATATGCACCTTTGAAATGATTTTCTTCTGAGTGAGTCATGATTTTGTGCATCTTTCCTGACATAAGAAGTTGAATAGATGAATGGAGTTCCTGATAAACAGGAAGCACACCAAAACTTCATGCTATTTTCATCCCAATTTGTTGACGCATTTGGATGGTGTCTTACTGTCTGCATTCAATGTGATGTATGTCTATTTTGTTTTGTTTTTTTAACCGTAGGCCACTTGTATTCCAACACAAAGAGGACAGTGGGCATCCTGGACTTGGGAGGAGGCTCTACACAAATCACCTTTCTTCCCAAGTCAAAGGTAAAAAAAAAAATGATGGCACGTCTGATAATTCTACCGAAAGCTATCAATGAAACTGCAACGCTAAATGTTTGTTTCTGTCCACCAGAAAACTGTTGAATCTGCTCCCCATAGTTACATTGCCAAATTCAACTTGTTCAATAGTACATATCAGCTCTACACACACAGGTAAGCGGTCAAGTTTACTGTATTGCCACTTTAATGGGATATAAAAGTGATTGGTACAAGCTTCTAAAATCTTCCCATGATATCTTCACCTCATAGCTACCTTGGAAATGGACTGTATGCGGCTCGGTTGGCAACTCTCGGAGCACTGGGAGCTGATGGTATTGGATCTTAAAACCCATGATATAAAACTAGGAGGACCTTTTAATTGACAGAAGGGCTACTTGGCTTTTTTTTTCACATCTTAGGTCTCGAATGGAAAGTCTTCACCAGTTCCTGCCTCCCAAAGAAGTTCCGAGAAGAAGTGACTTTTGGTGGAACCACTTACAAAGTCAGCGGAGTTCCAGATGGTAAGCCCAGTAAAATCCATTTTTTTTGCACAACACACATGTTGCCTCTTCTACCTGAAATTGAAATGAAAAGAAAAGAGGCGGTTGCCTACACAAATAAGGCAGTTCGTCCCATACCACATTTGAAAAGCCAAAAGATGCTGGGCTTGTCCCTGAGTTTTTTTCCCCCACTTTTTTTTTTTTTTTTTTTGTGCGTGCGAATGTAATGAGTGGCTCAATCTGGACCACTCACAATTATGCGGTAAAAATAGACAGACGGTCAAGGCAGCACTAACTGTCGCTCTTGTCAGCATATGGTCAGAGCGACACAAATGAGGCAGGCGTATTCATGATGCTGGTTGACACTTTGGGGCTTCCCTTCGTATACAATGTGATGGAACCCCGACTTTTCATCTCGGGTGGAATCAAAACTGAAGATACCGTACCGCCGTCGCACGCGGTTGATTTACATGAATTGTCTCCAGGCTACGCGGGCTACAAGCTGTGCTACTACGAGGTGATGAAGGTCATCAAGGGAATCGTGCATCAGCCTTATGAGGTGAAAGGCAGCAGTGTGTTCTACGCTTTCTCCTACTACTTTGACAGAGCTGTGGAGTCGGGCCTCATTGGTGAGTTGGCGCTCACCGAGCGAGAGTCACCTTCCACTGTCGGTAGTCGTTCTTGTCAAAACGCGCATTTGACTTTGCCTCGCAGATGACAGCCGAGGCGGCGCAATCGAAGTCAGGGATTTCAAGAAGCGAGCCAAAGAGGGTGAGTAGATTTGAAAAGCGTCAACATGACCCGAAATAAATCTACATCTTATACCGCGCACACAAAGACGTGGCACAGTGCTTCCTGTCAGACTGAATTTATTGCTGTAAAATCCAACCGATTCTTTGCTAAAATAAGACAGAAATGTGCTTCATTATAGGGTAAACAATTTAAAACTTTCCTTCACAATGTGAAGTATGCGCAACCAGCGCAGAGCATTCCCACTGAGAGGGGCTGTAGATGTTAAGTTTGGTCAAAGGGAGTTTGTATTGCGAGAGCCCCGCTCACATGGTCACAGAGTGTGGCTCACGCTGGGCCGACGACGACTGTGCGGCCACGGCGGGAGGGCACCTGACAGCCACACACCAACGTCGCCCACTCTCAGCCTTCAGCCGACCCCCGATTTCGTACACTCGCACCCTTCTGTTTAGTACGACACCAAACAAAACACAAGGTCGCCTTTTAAATCATGTAGCAGTTGCAACCAGGAGTCTGGCTCTGATGAAGATTTCCAAATAAATGGGACTTTATCCAAATCGGTCTCCAGAAACTAGGACTCGGAAAAATTGCCGACTTGTATTAAATCGGACTTCTTGCAAAAATATCACTTTGCAAATTCAATTGACACAGCGCACTACCGACCACGTGTCCAAAAGGACCAATTCATTCCCAACTGTCCATCATTGAATACAATCAAGCATATTTGTAAGCCTTTGACATGCTACGAGCATCCACCCGAGTGTTTTGGGCTGCTGTAATTTCCGGTAACCTTCAACGCATTTGCAACCTTGAGACTGACCAAAAGTTGCTTCGTGCGTTTGCAGTGTGCAACAAAATGACCCAATACCGTGCCATCAGCCCCTTCCTGTGCATGGACATGACGTACATCACCTGCTTGCTCAAGGAGGGCTTCGGCTTCAAGGACAACACCGTGCTGCAGGTACGTCACACTGCTGCGGACCCACTGCCGGAAAAATATGACCACGATATTAACTTGATCAATTTCAACTCTTTTACCAGCTGGCCAAGAAGGTGAACAACGTGGAGACCAGTTGGGCCTTGGGCGCCACCTTCGACTACTTCAGGAACCTCAACATCCACTAAGGGCAGCTCAAGGGCAACGCAGTCAGCACTGAGAGGGACATTTTTGTCACTGCGGGGCTTCCCTCCCTCACAGACACACCCAGTTTCATCCTGCCCACCCTCCTCATCAGCCGGCAAACACTACCAGAGCGGTTTAAGACAAAAAACAACAACAAAAAAAAAAATCACTATATTTTTATAAGGCCAGCTATTTCTACTGTACGTTGAGCCCATGACTGCTGGGCTGACTTTATTTTTGTCAAGCATCTTTTTGGGTTACTAACGGGTGTTTGGAAACGTGTCCTCACCTTGCTGTCCAGTGTGCGGGGCCTAGTTTGTAGTCACGGTGGTTTGACCGCCGCCCGGTTGTGGGCCGTGCCGTACAAAACGGCGTCATGGAAGTCTCGCTAAAGTCACTTATGTCTTAACGCTTTCTCTATTGTAGGCGCAAACAATTTCATGGAGAAATTTCTTTGAACGAGGTCGATGGGGCGGTTAACGAGCACCCGGCTTCTGCCATTCAGTTTTGCACGCAACACTTTAATTGTAGACAACGTAGCCAATCATCATGACTCGGGAGGTCAAAGTTCACTCTCCCACAGAACGAGCGTGTGTGTGTGTGTGTGTGTGTGTGTGTGTGTGTGTGTGTGTGTGTGTGTGGCCAGCTGCCACACGCGCGAAATGAATGCTTGTCCTTTAACGTTCCCTGGACTGAACAGTCAGCGTCGATGGTGGCGAAATTGCAAAGCAGCCGTAGAACAACCTCTCATCAGGTGTAGTTAACAACATTAAGCTGAACTAAACGCAAATGATCAACCGCAGGATAAAGATGTGGCTTTTAAAAGCTGCGGGGATGTCGCTGATTCTTCAAAAGCATTCATCGATATTTCCTGATGCTTTTCTTGTGAACTGTACAAATATTTAAATACCAGAAAATCTCTCTAATGTATTTAACAATGTTTATTTTGGGCTTTTACCCCGGAATGCGCTTTCAACACTTTTACCCGACTGTCTTCTCACAGTATACAAAACGCTCTGTTGTATATATGCCAGTTACACTTCCCAAGAAGCGCTTTCAAATGCAAGATACCCCCAAAACATTTTATGGCACAGTTGCTCAAGATGCTCATTAGTTGATTCACCTCATGCTTTTCGTATGTAAATTGTTTAATTTTTTATTTCGTGAAATGCTCGTTGTACTAAAACCTCCAAGTGTGTGAATATGTTCCCTCCTTGTAGTAAATAAATAAAAAACATTTCATTGATGCACGCCAAAAAAAATCATTCGAGTGGGTGTGGGGGTTATGTCTGCATCGTCCTTGTGCAGTTCAGGTCGAGAAAATACTTGACCGGTAGAATTTATATGATTTTACTTTTACATGCAGCAAAGGGCAAAACTATTCATCCATCCATCCATTTTCTGATCCGCTTATCCTCACAAGGGTCACAGGGTGTGCTGGAGCCTATCCCAGCTGTCTTCAGGCAGTAGCCGGGGGACACCCTAAACTGGTTGCCAGCCAATCGCAGGGCACACACAGACAAACAACAATTCGGGCTCACAATCACACCAAGAGACAATTTGGAGTGTTCAATCAGCCTGCCATGCATGTTTTTGGAATGTGGGAGGAAAACGGAGTACCGGATTGATTCTTTGATTTCAAGCAAATATTGCTGCAGTCCTTAATTCACACAAATACAAAAATCTCTTTTTTTTTCGGCTGCTCCCCCTCCTCATGCAATGAGCTATAACTTCTTCTGACTGACATTTCATTCAGGAAGATGCAGCAAAAAACAACAAAAACAAAAAACAACTTGAGGAAAATGAAGACAAGTCACCCCAGTGGAACAGAGGAAAGAAGGAGGGGGAAAAAAGTGCATACTTACAGCAGTAGCAGTAGCACTAGCACTGTTGTCTGTCAGTCGTGATTATGCAGTCGAAATGAAGTGAAGAGTGAGGCTTTTCATCACAAAGACACAAGTAGTAAAAGCGGTCAAAACGGAATTCTATGTGAAACGTTAACGTCCGTATCGATGAGATGATTCACTTTTACACAAGAACGATTTTGAAGGACACATGATTCTGTAAGCCCGAAGACAAAACAAACCCAAAAGAGGATGAAAAATAAATCTTTATTCAACTTAGTTGCTGTGCAACATTTTTACAAATGCACAAATTGAATCAAACAATTTACAACTGGAGGAAACCCAACTGAATACAAAGATGGAACAGACCCCTTGATATGTGCGGGAACTTAATGGTCAGCTGGCTCACTTGCTTGCAAACGCCATGATCTGCTCCTGCATAAGCAAAACAGGAAGCATCTTTTTTACAGACGCTTGTCAATTGGCAGACCCCCGTGAACCAAGTTGAAAAAAGGTCTGATTTACTGCCCGGTAAAAAAGGATTTGTCCTATTCGGAACATCTTTCCGTGAAGTGATTTCTTGCTTCAGCAAATGAGGTGCTCAGTTACATTATGATATTCATGCAATTATCATTTAATATTTACTAAAGATGTCTTTGGGAGTTATTCAAATCGTCTTGCCAAAACAACCCAAAAAATAAAAATAAAACACAAATTTGAACTCAGGACGAGGGCAAATACTTTGTCACGGCTCTGTAAGTGTGTGTCCTCCTCACAACAATTTTGGTCTGAATCACTTAGTAGCGAATAAAGCCATTTCACATGAGTGGTCGGTAATAAAAGGGGTGTGAAAACACAAGCCACCACCGCCGTCCACTGCCCGAGTGCCAGCGTTGCACCCCACCCACACGCTTTTGGTAACACTAAATTTAGGGCTAAACTTAGATGCCATAGTAGCACGTTCGGAGCCCTGGAAATTACAGGCACCGCTGAATTGAAGCTACGTGTAATCGCAAAAGAGCGCGGAGGCGGAGCTTAGCTTGGATAGGTTGACGGTTGGTGCGACCAGGTTGAGCGAGCTTGAGGTGAACTTACTTTTAGTGTCGGGAGCATGTTGGTGGCCTGCAGGCCGAAGGTCCGGAGGAGAACCACAGGGGCGGTATTGGTGGAATAGAGGCGCTTCATGAGGTCGATGGCGGCCATCATGGGCAGGTTGTGCCGCTGGCGCTCGCTTTCATATTCTAACAGGTGCTGCATTGCTCCTAGACAATAAACCAATTGGGGGTTAAAAACTGACAATGTGGCATCAAAGCAATATATAAGTTTAACCTCGGAAGGGGAAGTGGAGGGGGACACAATATCCCGTGAAAAGCAATGAACATTGAATTGTTGGCAAAAATGAATAAAGAGGGGGAAAAAAAAACATCAAACAAGAAGCTTTTTATAATTCAACAGCGTGCATGTGAGACGGGCCTTTGGAAAATAGTTTAAGGGAAACCACCGAGTTTTGGTTACAGTGCTCGTGTCTGTTTGGAGCTCTCACTGACCCAGGTCCTTCCCGTTAAAGGCGGCCTGGCTGAGTAGCTGTGTGAGGCAAGCCACATCCCCAAAGCCCAGGTTGGCTCCCTGACCGGCCAGAGGATGGACACGATGGGCTGCGTCCCTGGAAAGACAAACAGATGCTTGTCTCTACAAATACACGACCCACAACACACACACACACGCACGCACACACGCACACACACACACACACACACACACACACACACACACACACACACACACACACACACACACACACACACACACACAGGACGTTCTTCCGAATAAAAGTACAACGCAATCGTGAAAAGCCTGGTTCAGATTTCGAAACAATTTTCCTCGATAAAATAACGCGCCGAAGGGTAAAACTGTTGGCATCCAAAAGCCTTTGTGAATGCACATGCCATTTACTTGCCAACAATCTTTTGCTCAATGCAAATATGACCAAGCCAAATTGTTTAGGCAGGGAGCCTAATATTTTAACCCTTTCATGCACCTCGTAAACTTGATAAGATAAAAAAAAAAAACTACTTGTCTCACAATGGAGAAATTCGCAATTTACAGCAGCAAACATTATAAGCTGTCCGCTGTAGTCACCGCTGTCCCTGAAAGGGTTAACCACCAGCAATGAAGAAAGACAAAGTGTGTTGTGAGGAGACTGGCCTCATGCAGATGGCACAGCGACACGCTTCTGCCCTAAAAGTCAGCGGTTCTGGTTGGAGTCGCAGTTTGGCCCTTGGCATATTCTCCCTTGCCACGTACTTGTGTAAGTATTTCTCCGGGTATTCCAAAATTATGCACGTTTGATTAAAGACTTTACATTGTCCATAGTGTCTATATGTGCCCTGTGATTGACTGGCTACCAGTCGAGAGTCACGCCCAAATTCAGCTGCGATGGACTCCAACTCACGCATGACCCTGAACAGAATAAGACTGTCACACAAGTGTTGTCTTTTAGATCCCCTTCACATAACTTCTGGTGCATATTATTCTCTTTAAATGTTACCTCTTTTGGCATACGTGTTGTAAAAAAAAAAAATAAAAAAAAAAAAAAAATAAACTCACAGGAGAAGTTAAAACTGTAGTGGTACCTTGACTTGAGCGTCTTTAAGAGTCCCATTGTCAATTTAAAGGCACACTTCACACAAATACTACAGTGTGTGTGTGTGTGTCTTACGTATTTATATAAATATGAGACAAAGCATCCCCAAAATATCATTCAATTCCAATTTTCAGGACCCCTGCAACTCCTCAGCTTCAATCAAAGAGAAACTTTTCATCAAACGTGACACATTAACTGAAGCTCCAGTTCCTCTTACCCAACGAGTGCTACTCTGTGCCTAATGTACTCAGATGCGTGGCCCATGCCGAGAGGGAACATGACGCGGGATTTCGGGCCGATGGCCGCCACACTCGGGGGCAGCTGGCGAGGCGAACCCGCAGAGGGCATGATGGTGGCGAGTGCACTCCTGAAGAGGGACCCGGCTGTCTCAACCAGCTCCGACTGGTTCACGTTACTCCACTGTGGGTGCGCCGAGCGGAGGGATTTCAAACAGAGAGAAAGAAGAGCGCATGAGAGAGAAAACAGATGATATGGTTTAGTCTGGACAACGAAATTAACTGACATTGGAGCAAAGCTGAACTCCAGGCAAGGGCCGTTATTTGCCCTTCCTAAGTAAAGGGTTTGGCGAGGCCCGGGGAGTACGGCTAATTAAAAGAAGATGCAGGCCAGGCAATACAGTTGAATTAGCTTTGTTTGAAAAACATTCCATGCAGTAATGGTCGACACTGGGAGACCGCAAGTTTAATTACCAAACCAGGATTGAAACCAAACGTGACTCAACCGTGGTGACCCCATCCTTCAGCGGGCAGTAAAAATAGCCCCGCTTGGGAAAAAAGGAGTTCCTCCAAACACAAGAAAGGGATAGGTATGTCCAAGGGAATACTGCTATTGTTTCAAGTCTGGTCAAAACAAAGTGTTTACGTCTGACAAAACCAACTGGACGTGAGGAGAAGGACACAAAGCACACACGCGACACGGCACGCAAATGCGACAATGATCTGAGGGACGCTCCCTTGTTTTGATCGACACTCACAAAGGCGGAGTTGATAGCGTCAACAAAGCACTCGTCGTCCAACGCCATGAGCTCCTCGGCCAAGTGATGACTGGTCGACCACACGAGAGAGCTCTCTGTGTCCGACAGCTGCGGCATGAAGAGGATGCACAATAGACGTTGATCAAACACCACAAATACATTTCATCATCCATCCATCCAATTTGTAATCCGCGCATCATCACGAGGGTCGCGGGCGTGCTGGAGCCTATCCCAGCTGTCTTTGGGCAGTAGGCAGGGGACACCCTGAACTGGTTGCCAGCCAATCGCAGACATTTAATAATTTGGAGAAAAAAAACCCCACAAGAGTTTAAAATATGAATACATTACCGGTAACATTGCAATGGGTCCTGTTGGGAGGAACCTCTGCCATGCCACATTGTTCTCTGTAGGCTGTTAACACATGAAATAATGTACATTACATACACCCACCAGACAGTACTGCATCAACTGTGATTCGTCACTTCTATGCGGTTATGCAATTGAAGCATTCAAGCCTTTTAGTGTTTTTATTACTATTGACATGGATGAAGTTGTTTTATCTTAATGTGAAATTAACAGGTGAAAAATCACCGTCACATTACGTCAAAAGAGTGTTTTATTGCTTGATGGGGTTAATTGATTTTTACACTTGCCTCAAGTTAAAGAATGTTTGAATGTTTGAGTTAAAACATGAAAAGTCGTAAAGGTTTTCTGAAGGCAACAGTCTGCAAATGTTTATTTCTATACTATGACGGGGAAAACTGCATGGTGCAAAAACCTCACGAAGGGAAGGTTACTAGTGCCCCAGAACATCCAATGAAGAGGCTTGACTGTGCTTTTTCAACAGTGTGTGTGGTTATAATTTTGCAGCTACACTACGTCATACTGATTCAATTTAAGTAACTAAAGTTTCAGTCCAAATGAAATGCTGATGATACCAACATGTGACTCACCACAACAAATAGTAACTTTTTTTTGGGGGGGGGGGTTCTTCTATAGTATATATTTATTGCACCCACTCTGGCACTGACCAAAAAGTAAACGTCATGAAAATAAGCAAGTTACGACTCATTTTCAAAATGCCATGCATTGCCTTTGATGGGAAAATCGCCCCTGCCAACATGGCCACCATTTAGGCACGGCGGTTAGCCGGGCTGCTGTGGCGTACTGGCGAATGCATCTCTGGGATGTGTCATTGGTAATAGACCAATTCGAGGCCAGTATTTTGGGGTCATGAACCCTAGCATAGCAACTGTTGCTATCTTAAGAGTTGGTGGTGATTGATTATGGAAAATCCTGCAGATTCCTGGCCTAGTTGTAGCTCATAATGACGTCGAATCATTAAAATGAGGACATCATTAGCAAAAGGGTATCATCATGCTTTATACGGATACCTATATTTCTAGAGAGTTACTTCTTTATCTTATCTTTGACAAAATGCGTTTTTTGAATACTTCAAAATGTTTATTCCTTGAAAATAAAACGTTTGGTCGTTGAAAGGGGTAGAAGTTTGATCAACTGAACCATGACTTTCTTGTATCTCAGAATCTACCTGAGCGAGTTCTGCCTCATTTTGCAATGCGGGTCACATATTTCTTACTCTTCTAATACACTTCAACAGAACACACAACATAAAAAAAGTCAAGTCTGGGGAAAAAAAAGGAGGTGGCCCGTCATTCACCTCTGATAGACGCAGCACAGCAACCACAGCTGATTGATCGTAATCCCACTTGACTGTGGGAATACCTAATTGCCGCCTCACCATGGAGTTGGGTCCATCTGCGCCGATCTGAAACACACCAAGGAATAAAACAGATGATGAGACCATTCGAAGTTCGGAATTTGAATACAGAAATCTAACTTACAAGCAGCTTGGTCTGGAGAGTTTCCCCGCAGGCCAACACGACCTGCACCCAGGGGACGGAGCGCACCGCCTGGTGTGCCGTCGGCCAAATGTACTTCACCACTTTGGACCTGTACTTGACTTGCACATGATCTGACGAATGATCAGGGCAGAAAACAATGAAAGAAAAAAAAATTACCAGTGAAAACAAAGCGATCCATTTAGGTCTTAAATTACGCTTTAAATATTTGTCACTTCGAGCACACACAAACGCGCACGGACTAGTTATAAAACACCGCGGCCTTCTCCCTGGCACAAGAGGATCTTAAAGGCCTTGGTCTGCCGCACGCCATGGACTAATAGTGTTTATCTACAAGCCAACCACGCCACGCTTTGCACATGCTGTCGGCTTGTTGGATATTGCATCAAACCTCGTCCTGCACTTCCTAAAATACCGGCAGCTGGTCCTCCCCACAACATGAAAGCAGCCTGAGCTACGCTTGCTCATGCCGACTTGGAGCAGGACCCATCCACAGATTGGCTACTGGTTACCGAACATGGATGTTAAATATGGGGTTTTGGTGATTGGAGAGAGAGATTTCATTGAAAACAGCTGGCGGGCAGCACACTTTTCATGTACCGTACTACATTTTTGAGCCGCATGAGAGGGAGACAAATGGCAAGCACACGAGGCCAAAAAACCGAGCGGGGACCACACGTCCCTTGTTTGGCCTAAAAGCATTTATAAATATGCCACTGAAAGCGCCAAGCACATAGCAGGGTTGCTTTTTATTTGCAACATTTTGGTTTAATGTCAACAGCAATCGAGCGCTGCTGGTAGGCAGTCAGCACTTTTGAGCCCGGAGTGGCGGTGGCAGGGCAAGGAGCACATGGCAGCTTTAAATAGGTCACTGGACCACTTTAGGTGTCCTCGCGGGGCCCGGCCGGCCTCGGCAGTTCCGAAAATGTGAGGTTTTGATTTAAATGAATGGAAAAACATAAACAGATCATGGCGGGAATACAACTAAAAATGCCAGCGGATGGAATAATGCGGTGGCACGGGGCACTGTGTATGCGATTGACTGGGTAATTGCTCTGCTCACCCGACAGACTGTCCAGCTGTTTCGTGAGCGCAGCCACGACCACGTCGTTCTCCACGATGTAAGCCATCACCTCCTCCAGATTGTCCTTATCAAATGTGATCAGGGCATCGGAGCAGGCATCCCAAACCTAAATGAGAGAGTCATTACGCCTGCGGTCACGCCTCAAGTTAATCCTCCCCGGGCAGAGATGATCACGTGAAAATTGCTGCCGAAGCTTGGCGCAGCCTGTTAAATAGATTAGGTCACCAACACAGCAGTCATCTAGAACGGTGGTTTGGAAAGTTCTCATACAAAGCACAACCTAAGAAAATATTTAGCTCTCCAAGTGCCGCCATCATGACCAGCATTAAAAGAAAGTAGCAGAGTAGGCCTAAGCGTGCATGCGAAAAGAGACAGAGGTTTTGTTCCTTAAAAGGTATATTTAATATCATAGTAAGCCACTGTAACAAGATGCACAGTTTGAAGTTTAACACTGCATTGAAATGTAGGAAACTTAAATGCTACGTAAACAATGATTCAATGAAAACGCATGGCGCATTTTAAGTTCAATCAAAATTGTACCTTGAGTTTGAAACAATTTAACATTAAATGCAAATGTAATATGAAATACAAATGAATTAGGGCTGAACAATTAATCAATTTTAAATCGACATCGCAATGTAGTACAATGCAATTCTCAATGCGCGATGCTGAAAAGTGTCAGTGCTTAAGAAATGCACTCCGCATATTTTTTGCAATATTGGCGAAATCAGATTAATGACTTTGTTAGGTTAACGCCACACTTGCCAGGTAGAATTTCGTGAAGTTGCAATGAATGCTGAAAAGACTCCAAGTGAAAGTGTTTATTAAATTAAAGGCTAAGCGGCATTTAACAAGTTGGTCAAACATGTTATTTGGCGCACAAATTACATGTTTGTAAACAGTATGGAGACCGTAAATAATATCGGTTTCCGTTTAATTCCAATTCCAAACTTGAAAGTGCCATTTGAGTTCAACATGAGCGGGTGAAAGTGTTTGCTTAATCCTCTCCTGGGTTGTAACTATGCTGAGGGTAACCCATCATTCAGCTGTAATACACTACTGCTGCTACTACTCTTTCTCTCCAGCTCACCATAAAGTCAGGGGATATACCCTTTAAAAAAAACCACTAACGGTGTTTTGGGTTTGCAACTTGAGATAAGTGGTTAAGAGGAGGGGGAAGAAAAAAAAAGAAATTGTTTGGGGTTTGTTTAACGAAGGGTGACGCGATGCAACTATTGCTTTCCTTGCAAGATTTAAACAACTTCCTCGCAACCTTCGGAGAAAATGACCTTGCGCCGAATTTAAACTCTCTTTCCTTTAAAAGTGGGGAGAGTTTTCGCACGGCGCAAACGTTACTTAGACACGCAGCACATATTTGCCCTTCTACGGCTAAGATGTGAATGACTATGATCCAGCAAGCAAAACAAACAAAAAAGTAGCAGAATAAAAGGTATCATGGGTGAGGTACACTGCCATAATCGCCCGAAAAGGCACAGCTTGATGACATCTTAGCCCCGGAGTGAAACACTGCGGTCAAGGCTTTGGTATACAGCAACCACATCTTACAAGCCGGGTTGAGCCTTGCATCCATTGCCATGAAGCGGCAAACAACCTTTCATCTCGCTGCACTTGTTCACATGAATCTTCATAATTAGAAGACATGGGGAGTGAGTAGCAATTTGCAAACGTCAAAAAGACTTCATCCTCGTCAAAAGCACGGTTGTAAGAAGAAAAGAAACTAGGTCATCCAATGCTGGATCGCGTATGATGAAGGTGTGCGGGGTTTTTTTTTGTTTTTTTAAATAGTGCTGCTAATAAAGGCAAGCATTGCATAAAGGAATGAAGAAATTACATGTCAGCTGAACCCAGCATTTAATGTAAATGAAACCATACCATGTGCATAATTACACACACCACAAATGAGTTTTTTGTTCATTTCGCTGTAAGTTGGAGTATAAGTGGAATGTCAAAGGATTTGCTCTCCACAAATTGTATAGTATCATGATTATTGGATGACAGAAATACATGGAAAATATCAGTGTGCAGTGATTTTCAAGTTAAAAACAGCAAGATGGAGTCAAATAGAAAAAAAACTCAGGCAATGTGGCAACAGTATGAAAAACTACTTTTTTCCCCTTTTTTTTAGGCTTTAGAGCTCGATAGATAACAGGCATCAACATCAAAGAATGACTAACATACCTGCATCTTCTTATAAGGCTTGCACCTCCATTTTGTGATATGCTCCCATGCACCAATACCTGCAGAAAAAGAGACATTATACAATGACTTTGGAACTGCTTAAGTTGGAAAATTCTGAATTTCACTGACATTTGGGGCAAAAATATTTCACTATCGTAGCGAGTTGTGCATGACGTCAGGATAACAAATCATTTCTCCAAGTGTGTTTGTTGCTCCCCCCAAGGCACCACAAAAGGGTACTAGTGATAAAGCAAAAAACAAAACATGTAATGACAGTAATAAAATGAAAAATGACTTGAGCTGTGGTGTGAGAATAGCCTTAGAGTGAATATAAGTACAAAAGTGTTTAAGGAGAGATTTATCACAACCACTTGTCAGCTTCTTAGCATTGCACAAGTGTCCGTGTTTTATGTTGTGTTGTGTTGATTATTTTACTTTATGTTCACTGTTTTGTTAAGCGCTTTGTTACAGCTGCAGCTGTTGTGAAAGTGCTATATAAATCAGCATGTATTGTTTTGTATTGTATTTATCTGTCAACTCTCTAAGAACAAAAATGGAAGCAGGAGGATCATGTACAGAAGGAGGCCTGCTAAATCACAACAACAACAACGACGTAAAAATTGACTGTTTGATTTATGCCCAAAGACATAATATACTATTGGTGTAGCGTTTCTCAAACTATTTGAGGTGAGACACATCCTCTACATTGGAAAAATCACACGGCGCACTACCAAATAAAAACTGAAATAATGATGATCTTGTGTCACTTTACTCACAAACTGAGCCAGTGTGAGAGCTGGGCCTGTTTCCTTGAACACAAATAAAGCTCTGATTCCGTTGTAGTAATGGCAACAGATGGATTCACAGTTTAATTGTACCTTCTGCCATCTAGTGGAAAAACATTCGATTGCTCTGCATATCACTATATGTTGCTGGCATAAATAGTTTTCAAGGATACTATTTTTTTTTTTATCGATTGCTCTGCATATCACTATATGTTGCTGGCATAGTTTTCAAGGATACTATTTTTTTTTTTACGGCAAATGGATAATTTTCAGACCATTCGGTAAGATGGGACAATTTCCTGCAGCACATCTCTCACACTAATGCGCCACGGCACAGAGGTTGGGAATCACTACATTCGAGGTCAAAGGACGGTGATGTAGCCTACTGCACCAGTGAGGAGTGTAGCAGATCCTGGACTGATAGAGCTGACTCTGGTGCTGTAGCTGTCAGGGACCTTATCCATCACTTTCTTGTTTCCTGCTTCAAGGAGAAGGATCTTCTTCTCTGACAAGTTGGGATGCATGCCTGCCAGGGGAAAACTATATATCACGGTTGCTGCTGATTTGTTTTGTCATTTTTTTAATCAGCGCACACAATGTTTAGGATGTTGACAGCTCGATGTGGTCACTCACCGAGGGAGCATGCCATTGCAGTTCCAACCATTCCTCCCCCGGGTATAATAACATCATAAACCTCATTGTTGCCACTACCGTCACTATGGTCTGCGCACACTAGTCCTCGACGAACACTTTTTACTGCGGATGAGCGTTTTTCTGCCATTAAACAGCGCCCGAACCCATTCCGGGCTATGCTAGCCCTTGTAAGGTTTAGCATTATTCGGAATTCAAACTAAACAAGCCTGGCATTAAACTAGGATAAACATTCCCCAGTCGAAGCCTCGCCGCTTAAATATACTATGCAAATAGTGATTTCTCCTTGAGCGCGTCCGATAAAGAGCAGCCGAGTCACCTCAGTACTACAGCCATGTTGTGTTGACAACTTGGGCATGGGAATTCACTTCCGGCTTTATAGCCAATCACGATAGACCTTTGTCGCAGCTCGCGCTTCCGCTTTGGACAAGCGCTCGCAGAGACTCATTATCGACCAACATCGGTGCGGTCCTTGATGCCTTTTTCGGTTTTGTTTTGTTTTTGTTTTTTTGTTTTTAAATTTTGTAACAGAGTGTGTTATATTTTGCTTCTCTTCACTTGACTTATGAACAAAGAAGCCCCGATGTAGGGAAATACATAACTCGCCTTTTTTTCAGGTAAGCACCTGTAGCACTGTTCAAAATTACAACGACAACTCGCACATCAAAGTTGAAACCAACAATTAATGTAACACTTGTCTAAGTTAACTCTATATCCACATGATGCGCTCAGTTGAGTGTACTGTTTGGTTGCCAAGGTAACACGTAATTTGCAGGGGGGTGTGGTCATCTTCAAATTTATTCCAGTGGCCATTTGCAAGTATTTTCCAACGGAGAAGCTAGATAGTGGCATTGGTGGTTGGATAGAAACCTGTAGCCTAATGAATTTATGCTACACTAATAATGTTTTTTTTCCCCACCACAACTTTCACAGTTTGTAGTTTAAATACTTGTTTGTAGTTTAAATACTTGTTTTTACTTCCTGTCAGCCGTTTAGAATATAATGTCATTGATGCATGCCCGTCAGAGGCAGAGGGGTGAAAACACGTAGTTATTCGTGGCTTGAATTGAATTGGGTTCATTACTTTCCGACTGCCCCTTGTGGATGGATAGCGGGAGGGAGGCAGGAATGAATGTATAATGAATGCTGGATGGATTGATGGTGAAACCTATGCATTTCAGATGACATTTCAACCCTCTAGACCAACAAATATGTCAGAGCCAGAGATGATGCTTACAAGTAGTTTGAAGTCAAAAGAAGTCCTCCATCAAAGGCTGCGTTACCTGAGCGAGGCGATCCAACGGCAGCTGCAGGAGACGGAGAGGAGGCATAAAGAACAGTTGGAGAGCAGGATTCATCACAACACTCTCCTCTCACAAGATGTAAACAAACTGCCTCTCCAGACTAAGTAAGTCTCTTTTTTATTTGAATGATATAGAAGATGTGATTTTTTTGTAAATAATTCATTCTCTCATGGGGATGAAGGAGATCTGCCACTTGCCCTGACATCTGACAGTTATCTATCAAACTATTGTAGGCTGTTGGAGTTGTCTGCTCCAGTCTTGGAATCTTCATCGGAGTGCAAGCAACACTCCACTCGGTCTCCTGCCCGATCACAGCAATGTGAACGAGCGGTTTCATGCAAAACAACGCAGCAAAAGAAAGAGGAGGAGGCTGAGGCTGAGTGCAAGAAAAAGTTCAGCGCACTTCCTGTCCCCAATCAAGTCAGACTTCCTCTCTACCGGGAGATGATAGAACGGAGGGACGAGGAAAGGAAGCAAGGCTTAGAGCAAAGGAAAAGGTTTCTGCTTTCTGTTCAGAAGCCTTTCAGCTTCCAAGAGAGAGAGAAAAAAAAACAGGAGAAGCTGGTTGGACTGTTGAACCAGGCCTCACAGGAGGCAAAAAAGAAAACTGTAAAAACTGTCCAGCAGTCCTCTCCCAAAGAAGTCAAAGAGCCAGCAGGTACGAGAGCTTCCTTCCAACAAGAATGCATGATGACAATGGTGCATGAGGTTCAGGAAAGAATTGAGACAAAGGCTCATAATTGTACGTGATAAGCCGTTTACGTGTTTTTCTCACAGTTCTGGGATTTAGGGTTTGACTTTTGGCTGCGGCCTTCCTGTGTGGAGTTTATGTGTTCTCCCCGTTCTTGCGTGGGTTTTTCTGGCATCCCTACTTCCCAAAGTAGGCCATGTTGGATTCACTCAAGACTCTTCATTGTCCTTAGGTATGAATGTGAGTGTGAATGGCTGCCAGACGAACTGGCAACCACTCCAAGCTGTCGTCTCTCACTTCAAGTCAGCTGGGATAGATTCCAGCTCATCGACTACGAAGTGGTACAGAAATATATTGACGGATGGATGTGTTGTTTCATATCTATTGTGATGGTGTCGAAAATAAAACAACACCCCCCCCAAAAATGCCAATTATTTCTGGACTAAACTTTATGATCACTTATACAATGAAATCCATTAGAAGATCTGTATCCCCCAAAACCCATGTGCCAGATATTTTCGGCATTACAAAATGACAAAATCTTCGACATTTTTTCTTTCAATGTTAGACCGAGAACATTGTAGGATATCCCACCTCAGCACCACAAAACAGGAGAATCCCGAGGAGCGCAAATTTCGCATTGCAGAGCGCACCAGAATGGAAAAGCTGGGATTCCTGGATGAGAAGCCGAGCTTCCAGCCCAAGATCAATCACCAGGTGCCTGATTTCAACCGTCTGCACAAAGCTCTGCAGACACAAGTTCTGAAAACATCACTAAGTAGAGATCTGACCAAGTGTCAACCCTTCTACCTGAGAACATCCGCTCTTCCTGCCAGGCAAAGTAAGTCAAGTCCGGAAAACTCACAGGTAAGCATCCCTCTTCTTGCTGAGCTCACTTCCTCTTCTACTGTACTTGCTTATTCATGAAATGTGCTGTAATGTACTTTTACAATCCTGCAGTTTTTAATGAGATGCATGTCAACTTTTCTATATTCATTTTTTGCACTGATTCCTCATCTGCCGTCATTTAATGTACTTTTACAATCCTGCAGTTTTTAATGAGAGATGCATGTCAACTTTTCTATATTAATTTTTTGCACTGATTCCTCATCTGCCGTCATATTTTTTTTCTGTAGCGCATCATGTTTTGTTGAAATAATAATAATAATCATCATCATCATCATCATCATCATCATCATCATCACATGTGATATACTTAAATATTTAGTAATATTTGTGAATTAAACATTCAGGTAATCCACCTGTTGCTGAACCTAACATTGTAAAATGTTTTATAAAAAAAAATAAAAAAGACAAAAACCTGAGGTGGTAGCAAAAAGAAAATATATTAAATAATCAAAAATACTTTTAAATCAGTGTCAATACATTTAGGGACACATAAAGCCATTTTCAAGCTTCAACAAAAACACACAAAAAAAGAAAATACACACATATCATCATCCTCATCATAATTGTCATCATCTTCATCACAAGTGTCCCATCCTGTTTGCGTCTTTTGATGTTTATGGAGCTAGTTAAAATAGAACAAGCTAATGTTACATGAGCCTGGGTTCTCATAGAGAGATATTTATAAACCTCCTTATTGTATGTACCCTAACCTCTACAGCTAACCTCAGAATGTTATTCCAAAGCCATGTGCATGTCATCTTTGTGGGAAGGGAGTTTTTGTCGAGTCTTTCCAGGCAGTACCCAATGCACATATTATGTAAAAAGTGCGCCCGTTCTTACATAATAGTTCAGTTTTCTTCATGTTCTATTCTTGAGTCTGTTCACATGAAGATTTGTGGGGGTTTGGGGCGGGGGGGCTGCCAGAGGACTTTTAACAGAGGATAATTAATTCGAGAATAAAAAAGAAAAATATAGATCCATAAAATTTGTTTGTTAAGTAGGGCTGGAATTAAAGGGATGCCCATATGATATGATATTGAAACAGCATTACAAAAAGCATTGAGGGATATACTCCAATTGTTTGATGTTCTGAGTGGAGGCTAGCTGTCATGCATTTGGAAAACTTCAGATTCTTTTTTTTTTTTTAAACATGTCTGGGGTCTAGTTGTAGCCCCCAAAATATTGTATATTGCCCTCAAACTCACCATGAATAATTTAACAAAACTGTTCTTATAATGTATGCCTGTTTTATATTTTTCCCTTTTTAATTTATTCGTATTGTTATTTATTTCTTTCTTTTTTACAGATACTCAGTCAAAGTAATCTAAGTCGAAGTAAGTCATGTGGTGCCCTAAAATCGTTGTCCGCAGACACACTCCCAACTTACATCACAGATGCAACAAGGCAACGCTGCATGGCCATAAGGTAAGGTCACAAACGGGATCTTCTTTGGCTTGTGAGTGAGTGAGTGAACAGTTTTGGAATTTCCATTTTAGTCCGTTTTTATTTTTGGACTTTTGTGGGGGGGGGGGTTAACCTCAGTTTTTATTGTTAGCGCAAGTTTATTATTATTATTATTTTTTAATGCTTTGTTTTAATGTAGCTGCCGTTAGTTTTAGTGTTAGATTTTTTTAATATTTGGAGTGTTTGTCAAGGGCAAGATTAAAAAAAAAGATCACTAAGCATTGTGTAATAAAGTAAACTACAATTCTCAAACGATCCTTCTTCTGGACAGACAGACAGACAGACGGATTCCCACGCCTGCCTTTCAGACATTGATGTATTGACCTGCTTATTGATGTGACAAGTCAGACAGGCAGACAGGCAGACAGGCAGACAGGCAGACAGACAGACAGACAGACAGACAGACAGACAGACAGACAGACAACAATACCAAAATAAATTAATTTAAAATGAACCCTTAAAGCTCATGCATGATATTAATTAAGGATGAAAATGAAAGACATTTTTGAAGTAATTTTAGTTAGGTTTTACAAAAGTAAGATGACGCTTCAAGTATCGTTTTTATTACATTTTGGACACAAAAATGTTGATTTTTGGAGGAAATCCATGGAGATAAGGGACGGGAAGAATCAGGAGAGTGCAGACTGGCAGAGGAAATACCAGAGCAAGTCTGAGGCCATGAGGAAGACGGTTTCCCTCCATGCCAAGTTGCTGGACCCTCACAAAAGCTTGAAAGAAGTCTACGACGAGAGAGTGCGCCACCATCGGTGAGTGAGGGGCAAGCAAGTCCATTCCACTCCTAGTTTGTGGACATCTTTGTAAACTCATATCACATACACAGGGAGGCGGATCGACAAAGGGCAAGTGATTACTTGCGGGATCTGCAGGACATGAAGGCTCGCGTTCGAAAGCGCCCCCTTTTGTTTGAACAGGTGAAACAGGTGAGTGGCGTGTTCACACGCATCACCACCATCTTGCATGTGCTTCTGTGATGTCATTTTCATTTGATCAGAGACATGCCAAGGCGCAAGCGGAGCAGGTATACAAGAACGAGCTGAGGAAAGTTGGTGTAGAAGAGCAGTTTGTTGAAGAAAAGGCAGGCACGGTCACGGAGCTGTCGAGATCTAAGGGTGACACAAGCCCAGATGTCCACAACAACTACTGCAGCTTAACAGAGTGAGAATTTTTAGCACTTGTTTTCATCATACTTGACGTGTTCCCACCATGTCCGGTAATATTATGAATAGCGTGTTCATCGACGGGCCAAAGCCTTCATGTGGTTTTGCTCATGCGACATGACATAATTGTCAGGGCTTGCCCGGAACAAGAAAAATATAGGAGCCAAGTAAAAATGAAATATAATTACAATATAGACATTTTCTAACCCAACATGTCTGATTTAGGGAAGAAAATGTAGACGGGGGTGGAGAAAATTGAAGATGTGGAGGAGAACGGCGTTGCAGTCCAAAGGGGGAATGATCGTCATGATAAGACGGTACAATGTTTTTGTGGCCTCCTGGCTAGAACACAACACCGTATTCAAATATGACTCATGTCTACTTAACCACACCAACAATGGGATACGCCAACATTTGCAACTATCAATTAAAAAAAAAATCTCAAAACATCTGAAACCATAGAATCCCAAGGGGAAAACCCGCAACAATAGTACAAATAACCATGTAAATGAGCCACACAATGTCATACTTTAGGTGTTTGTAGATACGATATTGTACTATTAAAAAAATAACAATTGTGGACACTTGGTTATCAAAATAAACCTTTTCAAAACTCAATGCAAGGCCCCGTTCTGTTGCATTTGACGACGCGAGCGCCTTTTCTCACATAGCCTGGTTGAAGTTGCGAGTCACTATAGCCGCGCGGCCACCTAAATAAATCCTCGTGCAGTCACACTGACCAGCTTGGTGGTTTTTGCTGCGAGTCCACAGACCCACATCAATTGCTGTACTCTTGTACACTGGTCTCAAGTGGAAGGCTTTGCTTATACAGCTGACAACTTGGAATTTCAGATTTTTTTTTTTTTTTTGTAAAAAAAACCACATGAGAATGTCTCAATATGTATTCAATCATAATCAAAAACTCATCATGGGCGATACTGAGCGCTCCCTCTCGTGAGTGTATCATTCCTCAAAGCGACTGAAGTTTGTGTGACTTTGGATCCAAATGTCATTGAAAATCTGCCCGAATGTCAAGTTAATTTGCATTTGGAATGTAAGTTGCAGTCAAGAATGCATAGTAACCTTTTGAAATAAAATACCCCAAACAACGGCATGTAATTATCTCCTGTCACGATACTGTGATAAAAAAAAACGACGACAACTATTACAACATAGTGCTTAAGGATGTGCTGAACATTGCAGCCCTTCCATGAGATTTCAGCCATCACGTGACACGGCTGTCTCGTCTCGGCTCCATCCCCCCCCCCCCCCCGGTTGTCATGGGAACAGCGTATCCCAGGGATGCACCTCTGATGAAAGGGGGCGTGGCTAAAAACAACCCCAGGCCTTCCCAACCTGTTCCAGAGTATTAAAAGCATGACCTGAGTAGAAAGAAATTCATTGGCGCATGCATGTTGCAATTACTACAACTGAAAGCAGCATCGCAACGTATTGGTCTCCTCAAAATGGTGCGTTATGGAAATAGAAGCACACATTTGAATCTTGAGTTGTGTCATAGCAACATAAAAAACGCGTATTAACTTTTCATTCCCGAGCTCACCCGCAGGAGGAGCTGCGGCTCACTCCGCGAAGCCTGACTGGCGAGACACAAGCCAGAGATGCATCTTCTCTTTTTTTTTTCCTTTTCTCCTTCTGTGGCATGAATAATAACTGGAGAGAGAGCGAAAGAGAGAGCTCGTTGAGAGGCGAGTGGGGAAGGGGGTGGGGGGTGGGGTGGGGGGCGTGGGGGAGACAGCAGCGGAGACAGCAGCCACAGTGACAGTGCACAAGTTCAGAGCTCAGACTTACCTTTTGGGAAGGTGTGTATGTTTTTGCGCATGCACGTCCTCACTCCCGCAGCTCCCGTCCGCATCACTTGATGCTCCACTTTGTTTTGCAGGTGCAGAAGTTTTGTCTTGAGCATCATCTCCGGTGTTATGGCTCTGCCAGAACCGAGCCATCTTGTCCTTTAGAGGAGCTGCGTGTTTCCCCTCCAGAAGAACTTGAAGCCCCCCGAGGAGGATGGAGACGCTGTCAGGGAAGGACAAGGAGCTGATCCGGAGCAGCTGGGAAAGCCTGGGCAAAAATAAAGTTCCTCATGGCGTCATCATGTTTTCCAGGTAACTATGGGAATAGATAGAATGCACGGGGTTCGCAAGGATCTTGTCATCTTGTTTTGTTTGGAACTCCTCGCAGCATCACCTTTCCGCGCACACTTCCACCGGAAACCAGAGGCGGCTTGCCTAGTTGCTTGGCGACAGCCTTTAATATTGTTATTCGCTTGCCGCCAAATCTGACACGTGCAGGGGGGATTTAGAAATGTTAATTTGGAGGGGAAAATTTGCTCTGTCTGTAGTAGGACCTCTTTCAGTTTTGTGTGGCATTATTTTGGGAATCATAACTGTTGGGTTTATGAAATTACAGGGGAGTGGTTTCCAGTTAATCTGGTCAGCAGCAAGAGTGACTGTAAACATTTGAAAATTGCATATTTGCATACCCCCCGATTCAAACCCACCTTGCTATGATTTGCCCCCATGCTGATTCTCTGACTGACCATTTGGCCGTGTCTGACTGCATTGTATTGGTCTGAACCCTTGTCAAATGGGGAGGTATACTAAAACTGCACGATTTACTTTGCCTTCGAAGATTTATGTAAGGTATTCTCTACAGCAGCTGTCACCTTTTTGAACTGAGAACAACTTCTCGGGTACGGATTAATGCGAAGCGATACGGTCGGATACACACTTCTGAAATAACGCATTTTCTCAAATGACCTTTTAAATCCAGATTAACAGCTATGCTTTTTTTCAATAACTGTGGTTAAGGTCTTTTAAAAATGCATTTTTCGAAAATCACCGTGTGTTGTTTTTGTAATTTTAGTCAGCAACTTTTTACTTCTTTACTTTTAAATGTTTCAACTCTTTTGTCTGTAAATGCTTTTAAATGTTGTACTTTAAATTCTGTGAAGCACATTGAGTTACCTTGTGTATGAAATACGCTTATATTAATAAAGCTTACTTTCCTGGCCTCGCTTAAATAGTTAATAATATTCAATGAGGACACTGATCGTGCTAATTATTCCTCACAACAACTATCAATAATGACTTCACAAGGTAGGGAGAATAAATATCAACACAGAACATTTCTGGGCACCACGTGGGTCGTCCCTGCTGTACAGTAGATCAAAATGAAAGTTATTCTCTGAAAACAGCTGAAAGATGGCAACCCATGTGTGGTGCCAGTGTAAAATAATGTGTGATTTGTATCCTTGTTAGGCTTTTTGAGCTGGACCCAGCTCTTCTCACTCTTTTCCACTACAACACAAACTGTGGCAACACACAAGACTGCCTCTCCAGCCCAGAGTTCCTGGAGCATGTCACCAAGGTCAGCTTCTCGCCCTCAAAGTGTCTTTAACCCTTTCATGCCTCCTGTAAGCTGATAACATCTCTCCACTGTTGTAACCGCTGTCCCTAAAAGGGTTACGTAAGAGTGGGAATGATTATCAATCATCAATTTATTGATCGTTACCGTTTGGTTAATTGTGTGTTGAATCAACTGAATCAAAAAGTTCTCCCATTGCCTTAGAAAAAAAAAAATATCCAAAAGTAATGTGTTGTCGCTCAAGCAAAATGTAGCGAGAATCAGCCCACCATTTTCTTCACTGGTGGTTGGTCTCACTGATTCCAGGTGATGCTTGTGATCGATGCCGCCGTCAGCCACCTGGACGATCTTCACTCCTTGGGGGATTTTCTTCTCAACCTGGGGAGGAAGCATCAAGCCGTGGGGGTCAACCCACAGTCATTTGCTGTAGGACAAACTTATAGCAAGATTCGGGCAACAGATTTCTGTGGCGCCCACACTGACTTGTGTTTGTTTGGATCTCTTGCAGGTGGTGGGGGAGTCGCTCCTCTACATGCTGCAGTGCAATTTGGGCCAGGCCTACACCGCGGCCATGCGTCAAGCGTGGCTGAATATGTACGGCATCGTGGTGGCCGCCATGAGCCAAGGATGGGCTGAGAATGGCGAGGACAAGGCAGACTGAAGCGCCGCCGCGTGAGCTGCTGAGCGGCTGCTGTCCTCTTCACTCATTGTGGTTGCCATGGAACAAGGTTGTGTAACTGGCAGCGCTGTGGCTTTTTTTTTTTTGCTGCTGTACATTTGCTGTACATTAGTGGGGAGCGCAGAGCAAAGGCGAATGTATGGTGTGGCCACACTCCACCGATCACGGACTTCGTCTTTGCAGTGGTGTTTAGCAAGCAGGGTCCAAACCAGCCACCCTGAAGCAAAGCAAAGAAGCATAAAGGTTAACTTGTATATACTGTAATGCCTTTTATTCTATCATTCTGACCATAGTGAACTATGTGATGTATCCTAAACGCGTCACGCAGCGATGAATATTCCATTTACGCTACTCAAAGTGATACGAGTTTAGTGTGGCCCACACGGGGCAGCTCTGGGTCGAATTGTGACCAAAACAAAATGGCATCACTATACTCATCGAGGTGTATTTGTTTTCTGTATGTTATCCAACTTTTAATGTATTTACGAAAGGCTCAGATAACAATTTTGTTTTTTTTCCAACGGACAAACTACCAACAGCTACTGACAAGAACTGTTACACACTGATAGCTTTCTACCATAATCTCTGACTGTTATGGTGTCCTCGTGCACCTTATTTTACACGGTGTATGGCACTCATTTCAATGGAGGCCGTGAGTACGTATCTCAGTTGTCTTCATCTGACTGTTAACAAACAAGACTGTTATGTTCAGCGAAAGGGTGTAGTAGGACTTTGTTGGTGTTAATCACTGTAGTCAGTGTTTTTTGTGAACGCAGCCACTAAACAACTGATGGTAAACATTTGTTTTCGATTTGAACATAAATGACCTCCTAATTGAGTGTAAAGGGATTTTATACATCCTATATCTGTATCATCGCGCTTTTGGTCAACATCAAATTTTAATCAGAGATGGCTTGATGGGTCAATTAACATATTTGTGATGCCAATTTCAAAAATGTCTTTTTTTTTCAAGCGCATCAGATTTTTCAGATATTTAAATTTTTTGTTGCGGTGCGGATTTTACCACGCGTTGTAATTTATCGCAATGATGTCTTATGTGAAAGTGCTACATAAGTAAAGATGAGTTGAGAGTCAAAAAGAAAACAAAATCCACCTGTTGATGAACCTAACCCTAATTAAAACATATTACAAAATAGATTGCTATATTACACATTGTATTTTTATCAGTTCTGAAAACGGATGGACATTATTATTATTATTATTATTATTATTATTATTATTATTATTATTATTATTATTATTTTGAAATGCTGATGTGCCAGAGGAAAAACAAAACAAGGGCGGATTTGGAATCACCCCCCCAAAAATAAATCATCTAAAAAAGTTGACTTGCATCTCTGATTAAAATATTTCGTTAAAAAAATTGTTGACCAGTGTTCTTCGCATAATCGTGGTTCTGAATTTCTTTCGATGCCAAGTATTTTAACAACAGTGTGCCAAGTATTTGATCACACAACTGTAAATCCAAGTTGCTGATATGTGGTTTTTAACGCTTTATCTTGAGTTTACATTGAAAAAGTTTATTTTTATATTCCAAACTTTGATGTATATTAACTCGAGCCATTGTAGATTTACATGAAAATTCAATCTTAACGACTACAAAATATACTTGCACCGGTCGCTTAATTAGGTACGCACAAGCAACCTGACGTGATCCGATACTGGATGATTGACGCTGTCAAGTGAGACATTCTTTTAATCATGCTTATCATTGCCATGTGCACATGTAGAATTTCTCTGCGACATGCTGAGCGGTGTTCCTAATATGTTGCCACTCAACCGTAGCTAAAACAAGGCAACCAAAATATTAGAAGCAGCTCCCAGTATGATGCAGCATAGTGCAACACTACTGCTAAACGACAACCAGAACAATAAACAATTATTTTTTTGTCAAGGCAGATATCCAGAGAGTGTATTTAAACCCTGCGTTGTCTGTGTTTTTCCAGGTGTACCATTTGTTCAACTGGCTGTGTAGGTGGTGTATTTGTGGTGTTTCCTTTGCTAGCCTTGGTACATCGCCCTATGCGGGTTGCCTCTATTTTCAATCATCTTTTTTACAAGGCGCCACAGACACATGATATATAATTCTGGGAACATCCGGTTGTGCACAGCGACACGGCCATCGCTGTCTACCTCATCATTATTGTCAGCTGCTATACGGATCAGTGATGACTTCACTTAGTTATCCCTTGACCCTCCCCCCCTTAAAAAAAATAAACACACATAATTAGAGTGAGTAATGCCAGTAAGTAAGCACTCTTTGTAAACTGAATTCAATGCTACAGTTTCCTAACTTTTGTGTGTGCATACTTAAAGACTCAATAAAGTAATTTATTGTGGACGTTTTAGAGCAAATCCGGGTCAGTGTGTTGTCACATTGTCACAGATGCTTCAAACTCAAAGGCGGCCATTTGATTTCAGTCACAAGAGGCCCAATATCTTATACGTTGCCAGTTACGTAACAGCCGTGAATGGCTCATCGCCCTGAGCGGCAGAAATGAGGGTGGCTTTGGGCACATCAGCACATTTACGCATGCAACCGCACAATACCACATCAAGAGGGGAGCAGCAAAGATTTGCCAAGAATTGACAAATTCAGGCTGGGTCTTGGAGATAATTGTATTCCCGCAGGCTTGAATATCGGTTTGTGCACGCTTAAGTGACTGAGTGAGGGTTGTATCATGCCATGAGCGGGCTGTCTGTTCTGCTGTTGGATCCGTGGCTGACATGGCCTTAATTTGTCTCTGTGCACACTGCCAACACTCCTAACCCGATGAGCGTCTCCAGTATTTATGTTGCTTCACAACAGCACTCGTCTAGCCACTGGGCTGGAGACGGATGAGACGCTGACCCAAGCCTCTCACAGGTCACCTAACAGTGCAGAATGACTGCTACAGTGATTAAGGGGCCGTAAGTCAATAGGTGGCAATTCATTTAGGATTTGTCACTGTAGTGCTACACTCCTGCCTTGTACGCTCTGAAGGTTGTCGTCTGCGAGAAAAGGTATTATTTTTAGAAAGTCTGCAACGTGTTTTGGAAAGAAGGGGTATTGCATGTTGTCATGGCAACTGTGAAGCGGTGTGTGCAAGAGCGTGCGCATGCATGTGTTGGCGCGCTTGTGTTTGTTTTTGATGAAAGAGCAGAACAAGGCATCGCTCGGTCGTCCCAAATAATACGACGGAGAGGACAGAACCGTGACCGGAGCAGGCTTAGGTTTCTTCAACGTTTTCAAGAGCTTTTTTCCAAAATTGAACAGAATGAGGCCGAGTTATGGTTTCACTGACTCATGAGATAGTAAATTGCGTTTTGGAATATAAGCACATCATTACTTTCCCCATACTTTGGCCTTTCCATCACATTGGTAGAGGTTAATGTGCATCTCATGAGTTCATGAAACTTTGTTCCAAAACAAAGTTGGCTCAAATGAAGAATGCGACAGTCTGGTGATGTCACTGGGTCGCAGGATCGTTGATACAGTTATTGCAAGTAACAGTTATGCAACCAAATATGAAATCTTAATCATTTTAATATAATACTTTTGCTCACCTGAAAAGTGGGTGGCTTCAAACAATAGGTGCTCTGCCGTGAGTTGTTTCAACACATCTAGATGGAAACACCATGAAATAAAAGTTGGAACGCTCAGCTTTTGATCTGAAACCCAAATGTCTTTAATGTACAACAAAAACAAAGGAACTGACCTTGCTGTTCCAATACTTATGTGGAAACTGTATGTCGCAGTTAATTCCTGTAGGAGGTAAAGGACTTTTCTATTCTAAGTATCTGGCCAGGAGGAAGAGGAAGAGGAGAGTGACAGGTTGGGCACTCGGAGGAATTTACCTTTCATGGAGAAGCATGTTGCTCCTGGTGACAGGGGAAATGTCACTCTTAGCTATGAACATGCACTGTAAGGTACAAACGGGCACATGTGTAGAGTTTTGGATTATTTCACTGCAAACATTTAATGATTCTTATCTGATGCACATTTTGGATTTGATTGCCCCCATCCTTCCCTCTAATGTGGCTCTGGGAGGCAGCAATATATTCCGCAGCATGCGCTGAGGCTAGTTCGTATGCAGACACAATTCTTCAGCCATTACTTAACAGACTTTTGCATTCATGAATGCAGCGGCTTCAGCCCAATGGTTATTCTTCATCAGGGGCACTGGACCTTGGTTTCATCGGACCATAACAGTCTCCCTCATGCGCTGGGAGAATTCAAGTCTGTCTCTTTTTTTTTTTCTTTGTAAGATGAGGCTTCTTGTCATATTAACCCAGACGTAAGAAGATTATTGTTACATGAGCTAAACAGCAAGGCCTCTTAGCAGCCTCCCTGCCTCATTGGTTTCATTTTTTGGAGAAATATCCTTCTAATGTGAATGCCATATTTTCTTCACTTAATGACAACTGCCCTCACTATGTTCCATTGAATTGGGGTGTGTAGTTTTTTTTTATACTGTCTGTATTTTTATAGCTAATATCTGATGGGTATTATTGAAATGTTAAGCGATGGCATGGAACATAGGGGAGCCGAATGGATTTTTATTTTGGATTACAGCAGTTAAGACTGTTGACAAATGGGAACAAGCCTGAAAGAGGAAAAAAATGGAAACGGCGCTCTTCTTGGACACGGCCACGCATACAAATAGTATGAACACGAAAGAAACGTTGGATAAATCAACTTTAAATGATTGATCCAAAGTAAACGAACACCCAACATGAACACTATCGAACCACAAAAGTGAACAATTCTTGTTTGGCTTTTAACCCAAAAAAACAACAGCAGCCTTCAACGTTCAATTGTTCATCAGATGATGTTGGGATGCTTGATGTTTACTTCAAATGTCTTGAAATGTTTACATATCCTGCAAGGACTTGAGAAAGGAGGATAGGATATTCCATTTTATGGCATAACAGTTTTGAAGTACAAGCCTTCTCTAAGAAATGAAAACATGTTCAAAAGCAACTACAGTGCAAAAAAATAAATAAATAAATAAAATAAAAAATAGATTTTTGGTTGCATGTGATTAAAATCTATTAAACTAACATTTATTTAATTTTGAGGAAAACATCCCTGCCTCATTGGTTTCATTTTTTGGAGAAATATCCTTCTAATGTGAATGCCATATTTTCTTCACTTAATGACAACTGCCCTCACTATGTTCCATTGAATTGGGGTGTGTAGTTTTTTTTTATACTGTCTGTATTTTTATAGCTAATATCTGATGGGTATTATTGAAATGTTAAGCGATGGCATGGAACATAGGGGAGCCGAATGGATTTTTATTTTGGATTACAGCAGTTAAGACTGTTGACAAATGGGAACAAGCCTGAAAGAGGAAAAAAATGGAAACGTTGCTCTTCTTGGACACGTCCACGCATTCAAATAGTATGAACACGAAAGACACGTTGGATAAATCAACTTTAAATAATTGATCCAAAGTAAACGAACACCCAACATGAACACTATCGAACCACAAAAGTGAACAATTCTTGTTTGGCTTTTAACCCAAAAAAACAACAGCAGCCTTCAACGTTCAATTGTTCATCAGATGATGTTGGGATGCTTGATGTTTACTTCAAATGTCTTGAAATGTTTACATATCCTGCAAGGACTTGAGAAAGGAGGATAGGATATTCCATTTTATGGCATAACAGTTTTGAAGTACAAGCCTTCTCTAAGAAATGAAAACATGTTCAAAAGCAACTACAGTGCAAAAAAATAAATAAATAAATAAAATAAAAAATAGATTTTTGGTTGCATGTGATTAAAATCTATTAAACTAACATTTATTTAATTTTGAGGAAAACAAGAAAAGGACATCGGTTGCCCCATTTTAATCATGTGCAACTAATGTAGGTATATATTTGGTTTTGTATGTCCCCAAAGGTATTTTTGACAAAATGTATTTACTTTTTTCCTAGCAAATCGGGGTTTTCAGATATTTTCATTTATTTCGTTTGACCTAGTTTGCGTAATACCATATTTTACCAATCATTATCATTTGTGACGTTACAGAAAAAAAAAACACCTGGTGCCGAACCTAACCCAACCCTTAATTCTTGAACACAGTATTACAAAATGTAATACTATATCACAAATTGGCCTCATATATATATTTTTAAATTATTATCATTATGGACGCCTTTTGCGCTACAGAAAAAAACGAGAGCAAAAAAAAAAAATCACCAAAACTTTACTTGCATCTGATTTTAAAATGTAGTAAAAATGTAGGTATTACCGAACCACAAAAGTGAACAATTCTTGTTTGGCTTTTCACCCAAAAAACAACAGCAGCCTTCACCGTTCAATTGTTCATCAGGTGCATACTCACATATCTACATTTCATACAGCTGATCCAATTCTTTGGTGTGACTAAAAAAATTTCGTCATTGATTCAGTACATTAGTACGTCATATGTGATGTCTGCTTGATGCTTTGAAGTACAAGCCTTCTCTAAGAAATGAAAACATGTTCAAAAGAAACTATAGTGCAAAAAAAAACAAAACAAAACTAGATTTTTGGTTGCATGTGATTAAAATCTATTAAACTAACACTTATTTAATTTTGAGGAAAACAAGCAAAGGATGCCCCATTTTAATCATGTGCAACTAATGTAGGTACATATTTGAATTTAGTAAATCCAAAGGAAATTTCGTCATTGATTCAATACATTAGTACGTCATATGTGATGTCTGATTGATGTTGTTATAAAAACGGACGTTGTCTTACGTACGATGACTAATTGAATGCTGTAATGATTAATGTTGTCATGTGTGAGCCTCTGTATTTATTACTTGCGGGAAAAACATACTGGAAATGCACAGCTTTAATTCGCCGAAATGCCTTCTTACAATACGTCGACGTGCAAGCGTCACCTGCGTGCATTCTCATACGTGCCCGCGTGCGGTGACCGTGCACGTCTGTGACAGAGTCAAGTGGTTCCGTGTGTGGCGACTGCTCTGCTCGGGGTATTGGGCAGTTCTGCCATAGTCGGAAAAAAAAAAACAAGAAACCGCAATACTAGAAGAAGATTTGACCCTCAACGTTGTTTATTGATGTCTCAACAATGAGGGAAATCGTTCACATCCAGGCGGGCCAGTGTGGTAACCAGATTGGTGCCAAGGTAATTATTCAAAATTATGTATAACTATCAGAATGGACCTCAATATTTTTTTTTTTTTATTGAAATAAAATCTAATCACTAATTTTCTTGTGTGCAAGTGCATTTTCTTTCGACAAGATCCATGAAACAATAATTGTATTGAATAATTGCAAGCAACTAATGTCCATGACTAATGATTTACATCTTGAATTTGTTAACCTTACGTAAAGCAACAAATTATATATTCATCAAGAGTGTGTGGAAGTTTTTTTTCCCACCATTTTCACTCAATCCATTTTCCTTCGCACAATTGTTGTTAACCTTACGTAAAGCAACAAATTATATATTCTTCAAGTGTGTGGAAGGTTTTTTTCCCACCATTTTCATTCAATCCATTTTCTTTCGCACAATTTAGGGACTTTATTAGGTTCACTTTGGCTACATTCTGAACGGGTTGCCAGCCAAATCAAGGCACAAAGAATATTTGCCCACATATTTTCACTTATTGGCAATTTAGAGTCTTCAATTAACTGAACATTCATCTTTTTGGAATGCGGAAGCATACATCTAGTCCAAGAGTCAAACCCTGAACCTCAGAACTGTTAGACAGATGTGCTTTTTTTTTTCTTTTATTACCGGTAGGCTAACCACTTGGCCTTTGTGCTCCCCCATGTTCACTCCATGCAGGTTCAATTACTAGATGTCCATATATATAAGTTAAGTATTGGCATGCAATCTTTACTCGTACGCTAATGTGTGACATTTCTGTCTTGTATATGTCTGCAAAATCCTCATAGTTGTATTTTAATTTCTACCTGTTAATTCTTGAGCTAAGTTGCTCACATAGCAATGAGGTTCTGGGTCCAATGGTATCAATGACAAATTGTTAATCTGTGCTTTTATTAAGGGAGTAATCTCGTGATCCAACTTTGTTTTTGCAGTTCTGGGAAGTGATCAGTGACGAGCATGGCGTTGACCCGACAGGGACATACCGTGGAGACAGTGACCTGCAGCTAGACAGGATCAATGTTTATTATAATGAGGCAACAGGTTCTGACATGTGATTGTTTAAATACGTTCGGACATGAATTTTCCCACCGGGTTGTCAATATCATACCATTATCATTCTTTTCCACGTAGGAGGTAAATATGTGCCACGTGCTGTTCTTGTGGACTTGGAACCAGGTACAATGGATTCTGTGAGATCCGGACCCTTTGGACAGATATTCAGACCTGACAATTTTGTGTTTGGTGAGTGATTTAAAATTAGCTCCTGTATCACGAGACAAACGGTTATGGTCACACATCAGATCTTGATGTTCAAAAATGTCAATGTATAATCATGTATTCGATTTAGCACTGCATGCAAGAGTGACCCCGTTTAGATTTGACAAAAGAATTGTGTTGCATGCATGCGATGTAAATAAATCCTACTTACGGTAATCTGAACGTGTTAATGACTAGTTATTGAAGGTGTACATTGAAAAAGGTTTTGTTGAATTTTCTCAGTTTTATTTTGTCAAGTGGGTGCATGAATTAAAATCATCTGGATCCAATGAAATACAATTGAGTGAATTCAACACACCATTTGTTTTCAGTGTAGTGGGTCATTCACCCGACTACAAGGCAGGCAGCGTGATTAGTTTCCATCTCTGATGATGTGAGTCAGTGAATGTAGTCAACCGTGCGCCCAAAGTCAATTGGGCCAGGCTGCTGCTCCCTGCAACACTGAACAGGAGAAGCAGTGACTATAGAAAATGGATGAATGCATGATTAGGACTGCTAAATTGACAAACAAAGGTAATTTTTTCCTCCATAGGTCAGAGCGGTGCTGGTAACAACTGGGCAAAAGGTCACTACACTGAGGGAGCTGAGGTGGTCGACTCGGTTCTGGATGTGGTACGCAAAGAATCGGAGAACTGTGACTGCCTGCAAGGGTACCAGCTGACACATGCTCTAGGGGGTGGAACTGGATCGGGCATGGGAACCCTGCTCATCAGCAAAATTCGTGAAGAGTACCCCGATCGGATCATGAATACATTTAGTGTGGTGCCCTCCCCCAAGGTTAGCCGTCCTTGTTATATAAAGTTTGTGTTGGCTAACGATGCTAAATACGTGCACTTTTTTTACATCAGGTGTCAGACACTGTGGTCGAACCCTACAACGCCACTCTCTCCATCCACCAGCTTGTTGAGAACACAGATGAAACCTACTGCATTGACAATGAAGCTCTCTACGACATCTGCTTCCGCACACTGAAACTGACCACGCCCACTTACGGAGACCTGAACCACCTAGTATCCTCCACCATGAGCGGAGTCACGACCTGTCTGCGCTTCCCAGGCCAGCTCAACGCTGACCTCCGTAAACTGGCTGTCAACATGGTACCTTTCCCTCGATTGCATTTCTTCATGCCAGGCTTTGCTCCGCTGACCAGCAGGGGGAGCCAACAGTACCGAGCACTCACGGTACCCGAGCTCACCCAGCAAGCGTTCGATGCCAAGAATATGATGGCGGCGTGCGACCCGCGTCAAGGCCGCTACCTAACAGTTGCCACTGTGTTCCGTGGACGAATGTCTATGAAGGAAGTGGATGAGCAGATGCTCAACGTCCAGAACAAGAACAGCAGCTACTTTGTCGAATGGATCCCCAACAACGTCAAAACCGCCGTCTGTGACATTCCTCCCCGCGGCCTCAAGATGGCCGTCACCTTCATAGGAAACACCACAGCCATCCAGGAGATGTTCAAGCGTATCTCTGAGCAGTTCACAGCCATGCTGCGCCGTAAGGCCTTTCTGCACTGGTACACGGGTGAGGGTATGGATGAGATGGAGTTCACGGAAGCTGAGAGCAACATGAATGATTTGGTGTCCGAGTACCAGCAGTACCAGGACGCTACTGCTGAGGATGAAGGGGAAGGTGAGGAGGAGGCTGAAGACGACTAAAGCTTGAAGATAATGTCAGTGCATTCATTGGCAAATGATGAAACCAGCATTGGCTGGTCTACAGAGTGGCCGGGGATATTTTGTAGATCTTTGAATAAAAAAAGTTAAGCCTTGTCATATTAAATGATGTTGCTCAACAGAGTATTCATGTAGCATGGTAGCTGTTGGGCAATTCCACGTAGTCCCGGCACGTGTCTGAGTGACATGTTTGCTGCTTTTATGGACAACCAGCATTTGACTTGTTGAAAAAGACTTGTCGAGTTTTTTTGTGGAAGGTGAAACCATATTTTCAAGGCTGGATTCTTGAGATCAAGGCTCATGAGACCTGGTGATCCAAACATTACAATTGAATACAAGGCGTGCCAAAAAAGTTAGACCGGTACTTCAAATCCTGGCTACAAGTTGTCCCCTTCAAAAATGATTCCTAGCCTTTTCTTCCACTCATCACAGCAATGTTCTCCCCTTGTGATGTTGTCCTTCCACAACTGTCACCTTTTCTCGCCCACTGAATGAAGCAATTGCCATAAGCGCTCTTCTGCTGGTTGATCACCTGGCCCACATCGAAGAGGAAGACTCGTAGTTTGGATTTGAGATCTTTTCTGCCACACTTTGTATGTCTCCCCATCAATGGAGAATTCTCCACACGCACACCATGCTAGCACATACCTTTGAGGACCCCTCTCTCTAAATATAGATTTAATTGAAATCTTGGAAAGAGCAAAAATGTCCACACAAGGTCACTTTTTGCAGAGTCACTGTCACATGATCATCAAAAGATAGTTCATTTGTCATGAATACTGTACTCCAACAGCATATCTGTTTTCATGCTGTGTTAAGACAAATGAGGTGGAATCTGAGTGGATAACTTAATATTGTTGGAATTAGCTCACAATGACTGGTGTTTGCTGCCTAAAAGAACCATAAAACCACTGACCAAAAAGCTGTTTTTTTTAAGCAGCATTTTATGTTGTTGTCCTCTATTATTAGTTTGCCTGCTCTTTAGTCTACAGTTCATGCAGCATATTTCAGGCCATGCTGGATTGTCACACGGAAGGGAGTGGTTCTTCAAGGCACAGCAAAAAGACGATCGCAGGGTGAGTGTGGCGGGACATATTGCAGTCGTATTACTGTACATTCACTCCGAAATTCCACCGAGAAGAAAATAAAATAACTCCCGATATCAAACTAAAATCCAGACAGTATTGTAAATAAACAGCATATAATGACTCAACTACTCACGCAGACAGCAGATATACAAGAATCAAATAACGGGTCTCACACGCCACACAATGTTTGACTAACGAGCAGAAATCATTGTAGCTCAATGTTACGCTAACACAGTTAATGTTGCTTTTGGTACAAAGTACACATACAATTTCAAAAACAAAAAAGGAGCTTTTGGAGACGACCACAGCGCATCCTTCCTCTGTAAATTGTTTTGTGCTTTCTGAGACACAAGTGACCGAAAGCAGTTAGATTGCGGTTACTTGAGTTGGCACATTAGTTTCATCAAATCTTTAACCCTTTGACAGTCCTCTTGCCCTTGGAAAACCAAGAACATGCGGGATGCATCACAAGGGGAATATAATTTTGATAGTAAAATATGTAAATGGTAGATTTCCAGCTTTTCCACCTACAGTATACCCTCACAACATGATGCTAGCTGGCCACGTTAGCATGTAACACCACAATATTTTCCACTGAAATCTTACGTTTTAAAGCCACCCAAAGCGGTTTAGAAGTTTGGATAACACATTCTACCACTGGTGCTGCCATATCTATAGCGGTAAATGTGTTTCAGGGCTGAGCAGTAAATGTGCACAGAAGCTTGGGATATTATCCATCCATCCATTTTCTAATCCGCTTATTCTCACAAGGGTCGTGGGAGGTGCTGGAGCCTATCACAGCCGTCTTCGGGCAGTAGACGGGGGATACCCTGAACCGGTTGCCTGCCAATCGCAGGGTACACAGAGACGAACAACCATTCGCGCTCACACTCACACATAGGGACAGTTTAAGAGTGTTCAATCAGCCTGCCATGCATGTTTTTAGAATGTGGGAGGAAACCGGAGCACCTGGAGAAAACCCGCTTGGGATATTAGCAAAAAAAGAAGGAACTTTTCAGAACTGACAAATTCACCCTTTACGCTGCAAAATATGATCACCCATGTTGGGACAAAGCTATAACTTTTAGTCAAAACTGAAGGAGGCAATTTTTGAAAGTCAGCACGGTGTACTAGTGGCTAGCATGTCTGCCTCACATTCTGAGGTTTGGGGGTTCCAATCCTGGGTCCGACCTTCCTGTGTGAGAATTTGCATGTTTTCCACGCGCTTGCGTGGGATTTTTATGGTTACTCCAGTTTCCTCCCAGACAGGTGACAATGTGAGAGGAAATGTTTTTTTCTCTGAAAATGAGTCCTGTGATTGGATTGTGATCAATGCAGGGTGTAAAATGTGCTGGGACAGGCTCTAATTCACCGTGACCCTCTTGAAGATAAGTAGTATAGAATTAATGAATGGATGGATGGGACAGTTTTTAGCTATGACTGATGTCTAAGTATTGTTTGAAGCACACAAAACGTGAACAGAATTTATCATAATGTTATCTGCACACCATGACAGCTTTATCTGTGACACAAGGTGGCATTTGCTTCAGCACAGAGACCAGAATATGTACACAGACAAAAAAAAAAAAAAAAAAAAACTCCATTAAGACAATAGTTATCCCCAAACAGTGAGCCATGGCACATACATCAGAAAACAAGAAATTGTCCATTTTCACTTAATCGGTCAATTTATTTAATTCAAAAAACAAAACAAAAAACAATCTTTGCCAGTGATATATAGCGACAGGAAGGACAATTAAATGCTCTTCCACTAGATGGCAGAAAGTACATCAAGAACTTTTGTGACAGTGGTGTGGTGAGAATTTTTTTCCAATGTAAAACATGTGCCTTGGCTTAATAAAGGTTGGGAAACATTGAACTACACGGTCAAAACAGGATAATCATCAACTTAATTCAACAAATCAAAAAGCCAAAGCCCAATACCAACAACACAGAGGAGCAAAAAAAAAAAAAAAAAGCTCAAGTATGACAAGCTTCAGAGAGTAGCGCTGTCTCTGCTCGGGGAAGGATAAGGGGTGTACATATCTTACAGTACATCTTTGCGTTACATTGCACACTCCGTCTGTCAGCTCTCTCACTGCAGATGGCTTCGCAACTCGATGCACCCTCTTCAGCCTCGCCACGCTCTGGCCGCCATCAACCAGATATCACTCGAGCCGGGACCGCTCTGTCAGTCTGGCAGGGCAAGTCTGCTCACACCACCCACTCTGGTGGCATCTTTCACCTCTACTCGTGTCCGAGGGGCACGACGTGTATCGCGTTTGTCACAGATACCAAAAGACAGTTTGCCTTCCATTGCTTTGAGTCACTTGAAGGTGGAGAGTCATGAAGGAGGATGGAATCTAAAGTGACCGGCGGGTGGTTCGGGTGTGTGAGACATATTCTGGACATGACGACACGGATCCAGTATTTTCATCACATCCTCTTCAGCTCCCATCATTTGAATCATCTCCACTTGTACGAGGCAGCAAAGTTGGAATCCGAGGTCAAGTGGAGAGAGAGAAAACGTGGCATTGCAGCATGATCTCAGGTGACGTACACGTGGAAACCAGCGTTAGGGGGAGGGTGGCATTACTGGTAGCCCACTGGGCTGTCCATGAGTGGGCTGGAGCAGGAAGTGTCGGGGGGGTCTTGGAGCTGAGTCTCATGGGTCTGGGTGTGCTCTTCCTCTCCCTCCTCCTCTTCTTCTGTTGGGCCATGGGCTGAACTCTGGGAGCAGGCCATGGCGCCATAGTTGTGGTGGGCCGGGGAGGGCATGGGGGTCAACGCGAGCTCTGGCTCCAACAGTACGGATGCCACAAACAGCTGAAGGGATAACAATGTATACAGTAATTGTGTTACTCAGTCGATCGGGTCATGCGGTTCAAAGAATTTTCAGTATGGTGTGACTTCCTGAGTGCAACCGAATCCCTTCCGTGACGGTTAGTTGGCTCCCATGTTGTTCCCAATTCAGAACTCTTTTATATACAGTACATCCACTTAACTATAATACATATGCTTCCTGTGGCCATCATAAACCCTTCAGAACTGTACAGGCAATGTTTCGATGTTTGAACATTCCTAACTATAATTTGGCAAAATATAAGTGCATACTGCACAGTGACTTTCTGAACACCCATATGTGGAGAAGTTAATCACCGTGCAATATGAAACGAATACAAATTAGGTAAAACTACTTACGTAACCTTAGTGAGATGTCTGACTGACAATAAGGAAGAGGGAATAGGATATTTGCAGAACAATTTTGTCACATAGTGGCAAGTATTGGTGAAATCAAGTGTGGTACGCTCAGTGATTTCTTACAAACTCTTTCAAAAAAATGTTTGCGGCAAAGGTTTGAACGGCAAGTTTTGTTTGACTTTCGAGGCATATTTGCTTGAACTCCAAATCTACTTTTGGGGCCTTTGGACTTTGGAGGATCAACAGTATAAGTTAAAATAAAAGACCTCAAAAATAAAATAGCTCTAACAGGTCAACAAAAAGCAGGAACACTGTCATACTTTAATCTATCATTGACACAGTTTCAACAGAAAGCTTTCGAACCTGTGGAGTGCCGCAAGGCTCAATTCATTGACTTCCAAGGTTTAAAATTTGCATGCTGGTATTAACCAACATCATGAAATATTCTATTGCTTTAAATCCACGTGTGGGTAGAGAATAGACAGATTACATCACCTTACAAAGGCAGTAAAAGTAAAACTATTTTGTTTGTATTTTAGATAGCATGTTGCTATTAAGAAATTAGGACTGGTTTATCGTCAGAATAAGTTTAGTTTTTTGGTACATTTTTGACACAGTACATGATGTCACATCAGAACTGTGATGTGTTGTGGTTGACTGGGGCTGAGAACATTTTATACTCTGCATGAAATCACTTCACATTATGTCATGTGATGAAATGCATTCCAATGTAATAGTAGGGTGTCAAGTTTTTGGGGACATACTGAGTATACAGTATTTGTCTGTTTTAGCTTGTGAAGCTGTCAAAACACAAATATTAAGTGTTCCAATTCAACACACAAATCTTGTGGACTATTTTCAGTCAACCATCAAAATGAACAATTTACAGGTAAAAATGAATCACATGTTGTTAATACAATTTAAAAACACGGCAAACTGTAAATTAGACTAGGCGATAGTAGCAAAAATTGTACGTTACATTGGAAGCGGTGGTTGAAGTAACTGTAGTCCTTTCTGCATCAGGGAGTGTTCGCTCTGCTGGTTGATTGGACATCTGAAATCAACACAAATGTATCATGGCAAACTGAGACGCATTAAAAATAATGATCCATTTATCAAAGGTGTGAAGTTGAAGTCTGATCAGGCTGACCTGGTAGCTGGTTGACTTGTTTGGTTGCTTTTTAAGGCACAAGCGGAAAAAGGAAACGGCAATGGAGGAAAGCAGTGACACCAAAGTAAACAAAGTTATGGGATGCACTGCACCTGTAAAGGCAGCAGGCAATAATTCATCACGTCAACAAGGACTCACGGCCCAATCGCAGGTATTAATGAGGGAACGGGATTAAAATGAAGCGGTACCTAATCTGAGTATGGAGAAGAAGAGCAGCCAGAAGATACAGAGGATGGGCGCCAAGATGACCTGATGGATGGCGGCTGTATGGATGTGCTGGTTGAGCTTGGTGGGAACATATGCATAGTAGATGTTGTAGCGGTCAACCATGTGCTTCAAGATCACATAGAGCAGACCTGAAGAGGGACAGAAACGCAGATTTGATCAACATTAGACCTTCTACTCCAATCACATCCAGCACACACATTGACAAAGATATAAGCGTCTGAACGCGCAAAATAAGATTTTTTTAAATCACTGCCAAATTCACACATGACAGCCTCTGACTCCGTACGCACAGCAAAGTTCAATAACTTTAATGGAGACACAATAAAGTGATTTGTTTTTCAATAATAGAAACACATTTAGGGCAGCAGTGTGATTGCATTGACAAAACAATATTCAATCTTAAAATTTTAGGGTGTTCACTCCAAGACCGTAGCGCCAATAGTTGTAATTATTACAAGCACCTGGTGTATTGTCTTTTCTTGTATTGAATTATTAATAAGTGTTGCATTATATGTTTTCAAAACAACTATATCTTCTACTAGACAAAAAACGTATAAGTAGCACTGTCAAGAACAATTGTTGCTTGTATGTACCAAAACAGTATACTTGGGTGGCAAGTAATGACGAATTTTCAATTCATTCTGTTGACCGAACTCTCTGAAAGCATCACATCATATCTCCCTGTTGAATGGAACATTCATCATGTAGTATGCACAGGTTTTAGGGTAAATATCATCACCCTAATTACTCTTGAGGGGTTATGCACTAGCTCTGGAATGGCAGGCCGAAGACGAGAGTGAGGTTAGGGATTCACACACACAGAGTAAAGAGAAGGTGCGAGACTATGTGATGCTTAGTGTGTGTCACTCACCAAAGGGTGTAATAATCGGACAAGTGATGCTGTAGGTCACACTGACAGCAAAGATACACATGGTCCAGGCGTACTCCAGGCCAAATTGAAACTCATAGGTTTGAGTCTGCATACATATGCACAATAGAACTTGACCACGATCTGAAAAACTCGGTAAAGCTTCGAGAAGAGGCAACCAGCTCACCCGCTTGACATGAATACGCTCAGCCTGAGACTTTGCGAAGCAGAGGCGGAGGCCATACACTGTCAGCGCTGGGATACGGAGCAGTTCCATTGCTGTGCCGATCAGCGCGGAAGTGATCACGTAGTTTACAAAGAATGCACCGTTGTCAGGGAGAAAGACACACCTGTGCATACAGAAAGATGAAATTGTCACTGATTCTTAAGAAAGACATATTTGAACACACACACACACACACACACACACACACACACACACACACACAGGTAGAGAGAGAGAGAGAGAGAGAGAGAGAGAGAGAGAGAGAGAGAGAGAGAAAGAAAGAACATGTTTTGCATCTTACTGGAATTTGACTTCCTTTTCATCAAGAAAGTTGACATCAAAAAGCCAAGTGAAGAACAGGTCCAGACTACAGAGTAAACATAATACAAAGTAAACAGCGGTTACATCTACAGTGTCATGTTTTTTGCATCAAATGTTCATATGTGTTTCTGTGGGCGCACCTGGACAGACCAAGCGAGGGCAGGATGAGGACCATAAAAACTAGTAGTAAAAAGCACTTGTGCATTGTGACCTGGTTCTCGTTGGATCTGAGGATACCAAAGAAATGACAAGGGCATCACTGTGCAATACAGACATAGTACGTACACTTCAATAGCCACCTTAGCAATTGCATTAGAAAACTGTGGATAACGTTCCTTTGAGAGTAATATTGCACTGCATGCATCAATACAGTAAA
>NW_017805111.1:534784-584438 GCF_001891065.2 Hippocampus comes | reverse complement strand
TATATATATATATACACACACACACACACACACACACACACACACACACACACACACACACACACACACACACACACACACACAGAGAGAGAGAGAGAGAGCGAGTCTAATGAAAGTCTGCTGGCTTAATGCTAACCTAATTTAAAACGCCATCAACGGGCTAGTGAAAATTACCATTTGAATGCTAAAATGCGATGAAGTAGGGGGTTAACTGTAGCCCTCAACTTGATAACGGAAACCCCTGTCAGCAAGATGCAGTGAAGTTCTATTACGTTTCTGACAAGCACGTTGACAAATAGAATCCATTTATCATTCTCTGACACCGTCGATCACAAATGAGCATCATTAGCTTTGAAAGGGCAGTTATTTTCTCATGTCATTAGACTGCTCAGCCGTTGGCCACATTGTGGCCAGTGACTGTATGTTAATACCTCTGGAGGTCAATCAAAAATGATAAATACATAATGAGAAATCGCGCCATGGCGTATCAGTTGACTTGTTATGGAGCTGGCGGCCTCATTAGCAGCAGCTAGGCTTTTCACTTCAGTAAACTGTTGATTTGCATTCGGTCCCTCACACATCACGCCTGCACAACACGTTTGTGGGGGTGGTTATGTAAAGAGAGGGTGCTCATAGGTGTTGCATGAGGTTGTCTCCCCAGTGTGCAGCTGCTCCGCTCCGCCTCCCGCTGCTCCGAGGAGCAGTGCGCGGCGACTGCTGTGCATTATTGCTGTCCTCGCATGGAGATCTCTATGACAACCTTCCCAGAATAAGAGTGCGAGCGGCGACAGAGGGAGAGTAACGAGAGCAACAGGGGGAAAAGAAACGATTGAGGGTAAAAAAAAATAAAATAAAAATAAAAATGACAGAGTCACAAGGAAGCAAGAGATGCTCAGTACCTGGTCCAGTGGGCCTCAAAGACGGCCGAGTAGTAGACAATAAAGGGCAGCAGGACTGAAAACACCCACAGCAGGAGGGTTGGGAAGAACTGAGTGATGATAGGATTCTGGTGGGCAGAGAGAGAAGGAACACATACGTTTGGACAAGCAGCAGCTTTCATCCCACTTGGCCTCCGAATCTGACCTGCAGACTCTCCACAGGCCTGGTGACATTGAACTTGTCCATGGTGTTGACGATAATGGCGGGAGTGGTGAGGAAGAAGAGCAGCAGAAAGAGGAGGATGTTGAGGAGGACGCAGCGAAGCCACCAGCGAGAGCCAGAAACTGACAAGTTTTCCCTGAGTGGGGAGGTGGATGGGAAATGAACTCAACATGTCTGTAGATGCCACAAGATTGCGCCAAGACACTTTAAAAAAAATTTTTTTTTTAGATTTGACAAGGTCTTAACTAATGAAGCTCCTCCCCCTCACTTCATCATACTTCCTTGGCACCATGACACCACAAGATGGCACCAAAGCAATACTTTTAAATTATACATACCTGAGCATAAAACAGCAATTAGATGAGTTTCTCAGCAAATAACAGAGGATAGGTTCCCAAAAATGACCAAACCACAAATATGCGGGGGTTCACCGTACACTCAGTGCAAACACTGACTGACCAGATGATGTCACTGGGAGCGGGTGCGTAGCTGATGCCCCACTGGTGAGACTGTACCACTGTGGTGATGCTGGACTGCTGGGGTCGTCTGCGGCAGCGCACACGACCGTAATCCTTCACAATTCTACAAAACACAACATCAAATGCTGCAATCGTTCTGTTCACTATCAGGCCAAAGGGGATCTGTTTTGATGGCTTCCGATACACTCACACAGCCGTCATCCTCTCATCCCGAAATGTCACAAAAGCGATGCCCAGCCGCTTCATATAGATGCGGTTCTTCTCAGCATTGAACTCATCAGTCCATTTTTCTTCTAACTCGCTGTAGTATTGTTCTGCATCCACCTGCAATGAAAGTTAAACACTCGCTGCATCAAGACAATCAGAGACACAGATGTACACTACAGTACATTGAGACTGCAGCTCCACCTAGTGGAATTCTTATATCAGTGCAGCAAAAGTCACCATCAACTCGAAGTCATGTTCCACTTGCATACCTTTTCAAAGCCACAAATGTCACAGCAGAATATTTGAGCGCACGGGTGGGTCTTCATCATGATCTTTCCCTCCTTTTGAGATTTTGTGGCAAAGTACAGTCTGCCTTTCATCGCCTTGCGCCTGTAGAAACCAAATCTCTTAAGACACATCGTAGGAATTTGGGTTGCAAATGATGACTTTAAAACTGTTACTTTACCTTTCTAAGTCCAGCCTCATTAGCTTGTTGATGTCGAAGCAGAAGCGTATGTCGGTGACGGTGCAACTTGGGTAAGCCTCACTGGAGGAACACAAAGGAGAAAATATTTTTTTAAAAATCATCCATCAGTAGGAACACAAATCTTATGCAGGGAAATCAAACTTTTCAAGTGAGATAAAGAAGGAAAACATGTTTACTGTAAGTGTTTGGTAATCAGTCCTGGGTCTGAAATGTCTCTGGGTATGGATGTGATCATCAGTGTTCTTGCAACCTGGAACACGATGCAAACAACATCAGACTAAGTCATACTTACATACATGAGGAAAATAATGTATCATGCTGGACCAGTGACCAATGCCACCATGGTTTCACAGTATCAGCCTGACAAAGCATTTTTTTAAATTTGATTGTTTTACATCTATGGCCTAAAAGTGTCTATTCTAGTGTTTGTTCCAGGAAATGTTATCCATTTATTCCCAAACAGTCAATTCTCCTCATTTTGTTGCATTGACCAACTGACCTTCTCATCTTCTCTGTACTGCAGCCGTATGGAATGGTGAGCCATACATAGGAACGTGATGAGGAAGTAGACTAACGCAAATATGGCGTGCAGCCACAGGAAGTTGTCCCTGTTGGGCCAAAAGAAACACTGTTACAGTCTGAACTATTTATTTCACGGTTTACATAACATGAGCTGTCAAGCACACCGCTTTAGACTTACTTTGCGCTAACATTAGCCAGTGTTGTTCTTCCAAAGTTCTCAGGACTGTCTCCTGTAAAAATAATGAAACATGGCAGAGAGAGAAACATTTTAATTGGACCTGAAGAAAACCTCCTCATTTGGGTGAGGCGACCTTTACTATTTTCAGATACTTTGTAAGCAATCTCATCATCTGAATGACATTTCTCACAACATTTAAATTCACTCACATTTAGGCCCAACTCTCTTAATTTGGTTGTTCTTTGTTTGCTGTTGCTAGGGGCAGTCCGTCAACGACCGACTTGTTTGTTTAATGACAAGGGTGGCACGTTGCTCTGTAAGATGACAGTCAGCGGCAATAAAGTGGTTCTGTGGACTGCTCGGCTCCGCTTTGACACCAAAATGGATCTTGCCTTCATCCCATTATAGAATGGCTTACTCAACACTTCCAAAAAAATAAACACACAACTGCCAAAAGGCGTTTTCACTGCTATTTAGCAACTTGCTTTGCCCCCCTACCATTTGACGCCTTCGCGTGTGTATTAACAGGAAACAAAGCTCCTTCTACATGCAATTCTATTTCTGAGGTCTGAATTGTGCACCACCCCCTCCCCCCACCCCATTTTCCCTCTATGCCAGTGAGTTGTGGGGTGTCACAGCCAGCAAGTCCTTTCTCTGCTTCCTTATACACAGCCCCTGAGCAACCTAAATTGTCAAAATGTTGTTGCATTAAAAATGCTATTAATTTATTCCCAACAGTCAATTTTCTTCATTTCGGAGCGTTTCTCTTTGCAGCACTGCTTTCTGTATGTGTGACTTATTTATTTTTTGTTTCCAATCAAATTTTGGCCTCTGTGTGTTGCCATGTCAATCTAATCTACCAAGGGCCTTCAGCTACAATTTGAACTATATTAGCACGGAGACGGTTTCTTCAACTAATCAGATTTCTAATTCGTCCTCACAGGGACAGCCGCGTCAGCGTCGCTTTCCATCCTCTGATTCGTTGGTTTGAGTGAAATTTATTATAGCTAACTTGGATAACAGAACACACCAGGAGAGATCTACATTCATCAATACATATGACATTTTTTTTTTTCATGTCCTTGTCATGTTATTGGATAAACATTGATTCTGAACTGCTCCAAGCGATGTATGTGGCATAGTTGCGTGAGGTTCTACAGTATTGCGCTTTTGTGCAGTTATGACAGTTTCTATGATTGCAAATTTAATGTGATGCTATTTTGGAGTGGACTGAGTTGGGCAAGTTGTCTCTCAAGGTCCAAACGTTTTCGTAATTCCATCATATGAGGGGCCAAAATACCCAAGAGATTCCCAGAAAAGTTGATTGGCAGGATCACAGCCAAAGACAGCAGGCACACCACAGTCATGAGCAGGATGATGTGGCGCTGGAAGGACAAATAAGTTACGGCGTCAATGCCACACTTGCTGCGGATCTCCTCGTCCCTACAGAAAGAAAGCGACAACTGTCTCAGAGGGCGGCCCTATCAAGAGGAAAATCCCAAATATATTAGACTTTCGAAATAGAAAGACAAATGTCAATCAGTATGTGTGCAGGTATTGTCTATTTTCACTCATCCAGAGTGAAGCTGCGGCACCACTGGTTTGGTGGTTACTTGACAGGAAGTTTGGGAAAACCGAGAATATAAAATAGAATTAAAAAAAAAAAGGGACGCTGGTCTCACAAGAGCCCACACACATGAAGAACTTACAGGGTGGCTTTACACTTTTCCCAGGGATCCCAGAGTTAGTCACTGGCACGAGAGCTAAAAGCAGGCAGCCAAACCCCACCATAATACTATGGAAAGCAATGAACACCATGGAAATTGTTTTTTTTTTTTTTTTTTACAACCCCGAATCTGTTATGTCAGTCAGAGTCAGAGCAAACACTCAGTGGGAAACCTCGGCACCAGTGGTTACATGAGGCCAGACTTGTTTGTTTTTGCTCATCAATGAGAGAGAACATGACTTTAGATTTGACGATGACATCAGCTTTTGAGAACAGAGAGCCATTACAAAAAAAAAAAGTCAACGTCAAGGTCAACTTACTTCATATGGTAAAGAGATGTGAGCCATGAACAGAACCCCTGGAATAACAGAAGCATTCAGAAGATTAGTTTTAACAATACTACATTAGTGAAGTGTCTCAATGACATTAATGTCTCCGTCAGGGCCTTAATAGTAGCAACTAAAAACATCACCACGAAGGTAAAACTTACAATGTCCTTGGTCTCAGAGTCAGAAGGGCTAGACTCAGAGGGAGACTTCTCCTTCTCACTTGGTTCTCCATAGAACAGGGATGTGAGACTAAAGTGTGAGGACAACAAATATGATTAGGGAAAAAAAAAACGTTTACTAAACTGACATGTCATTCGAGGGGATGTTGAAATAATTTCCCTACCCAAGTATTGTCTGTATTTTTGGGTTGACCACGACATTGCAAATTAAGCGACATCATTTAAATAAACTACAAATTGTTAAGTGTTGTAAGGGAATAGCAAAGAAAGTCAGGATGATTATGATTGTTAAAACAACACAGAAGAATATTTAGCAAATACAAATCTGCCCCCTGGAGGTTGCGAGCAGCTTGAGAGACGAGAGCTCAGAGCAACCTGATCCCATTGAATGAGTTAAAAAAAAACAAAAACCAAAAAAAAAAAAAAAAAAAAACAACTATAGTTTCCGCATGGCGCACTGTAGTGTATGGCTCAGGACAGTGCAGGGGTGATGGCAGCATGATGCCAGCTTGACCTTATTCGGCACTGGTGGCTAAGTGACCAAACAGGAAGTAACCCGGCGCCTTTCCCTGCTGGTTTGGATACAAAGTTATCCGCAGCTCAGCAAAAAGCGTTGCAGTGTCAGTGTTGCAGTAGAGAGCGAGGAGGAGATAAGCAGCAGTTCAAAGAAGGGTAAAAAGCAAGCCATTGTTGTTGCTTTCAAATGCTGTGGGTGTGTCCGCTGAATGACCACAGCCCGCACAACACTTATAACTGCCGATGAATCAAATGCCACATGCCCCCTATGAAAATGATGGTAGTTTACAAAATGTAAAATCACGTGACGAGGTTTACCTTCAAAATTGAAAAAGTTACTGTTAACTATCGTGGTTAAATAAGCACACAATCCAACATACACTCATTGCTGGGGACATAATGTGAAAGCCGACCGTTTGCACAACTACGTCACAGCTCAAGTTCTTCTAGTGTGTGACGGAAGCTTCCTGCTGTGAGTCACGAAACGCCGATATTGCCACGCCCCCTAAAATATAATGGGGAATAAAAATGGTGAAAAACTGTTTACCGCATCTCCATAATTAACGACTATATAGTCTTTGCACATGTTTGCAGCAATTATCTTCAAGTGTGTAAAATGTAAGAAAAAAAAATAATCAAGCTATAATCCCCAGAACTGTGATGAAGATGTACGAAGCACCATTGAGTGATTTGAATACATCATCACTTGTAAAATTGTTAGCTCGTGAATTCCCATGAATAATAACCTTTCCACCAAAGCTCAGATGATAAATCTAACATCTCACACATGCGGAGCATCCTATGCAGTACTCTATAGAGCCAGCAGGGAGCGCTAGTGGTTGCAGCATCATTGCCTTCATCGGAGAAGAACTCTATGCCTCCCTTCTTTAATTTTGCCAAGGCTCACCGCTCCTATCACACATTTCCACAAAGGCACGGATTCACCTGTCGTTGTCCATCAGCAGAGCCAGGCGGCCATAGTCCCAAGCAGCCTTCCTCAGACAGGAGAAGATGAGTAAAAGGAACTGTGAACCAAATCATACATGGAAAATGCATTACACAAAGACATATTTGCAACAACAACACAGAATGTAGTCATTAGCCTTGAGTCATCTCCCGGTAATTATGCTCAGTCATTATGAAAGTCGTTTAATGATGTTGCAGTCTCATTTGTCCCACAGGTAGATACGCTCTAAAAGGTGTTTGACCTTCTAAAAGTGTTGAAATGGGCACCATTAACTATTTCATGTTTTTAGACGAACCGTGTGTTCCCACCACAATAGAATTAATCCATCTGGGGGGGAAAAAAATGACACACAACATGATGTCTTGTTATGCATAAATCCATCCATCCATTTTCTGATATCATTGATTGCAAATCATGTATTTTGACCATGACAACCAACGTTACAAGACATCTTGCTCCATTTGAGTAGTGTACGGTTGTCGTGGAAACTGCCAGGCAGGTCAGCTTGCTCATACAAATACATGCCGCGCACTCAACAAATACGGTCAACAGCCAAATCTAAAAGGCTCATTTACGTTACTAAAGTGGAGCAAAATTGCCTCTCGTAAAATAGGACTCAATCCAATTGTGGATTGAAAATATACTGCAGTCAGCCACATTAAAGAGGATTAGCCTCAAATAGTTCCGGCTGAGTATCAAACAGAATGAGAAATGAAAAAGGACTAAAAACGCTGATGAAAGTTCAATTTCAATTACCGCATTAAATCATTTAGTCTTGTGAGTTGAGACGAGATTTAGGTCGGTGGGTGATGAATAGCATCCATGCTAATGGAAGCATGATTGAAGAGTGATTCATTCTTTACATGTGTAAGCAATCAGGGCAACCGTGACTGGGGAGTGACCATAAATCAGCATGTGAGCAAACTTCGAGATCATCTCCCCATGTTTATTTCTTCACATCCGTTGACGAGCTGTTATTTTATTTGTCTTTGTCTTGATGTGTGGGCACGCGCTCCTCCAATCCCTCAGATGATGTATTCCGTATGATGATGGAATTGATGCAGAGGCGTGCTCCTGCTACCTTCAAGGGGGGGGCGGGAAGCATGTTTTGACTCAAGCTTGTCATTAACAGACATTGCTCAAGCCTCTCTGTTGCCTTGACAACCCGCGGTGATGAAATGAGCCAATTAAAACAAGGAAGTGGCAGATTGAGAGTGGTATCAGAGCAGAATGGAGCCTGATAAGGCCTGACAGCAAAAAACAGTTCGCTGACAGCTGAGAACGGAAGCCTATTATTATCTGCCAAACTTGAGGAAAATAGCCTTGTTTGCACTTGTAAACAATTTTTATTCCAGGAAAAAAAAGGAGTTTAAGATGTCACTGTAATTGGCACTTTGAAATGTTTTTTTTTTGTTCCTGTGCACGCTAAGCTACATTGATAGAAGCCTAAAATACTCTGAAACAAACCTTTTCACAACAGCACTATTTGTCACAGCTGAGGGGCCCCGAGTATTGAAGGAGTAAAATGAGAGCTCAGATTTGATTTCAGAGGCTTTTTCTCTGAGTAAAATGAGCTCAGCAGGGGAATACAAAAGTGACTAGAGAGAGATATTTTTAGACACTCTGAATTCCACACCACACAAAATCAAAATGATCAATCTGACTTTCAGTACATAGTCTTTGTATGCTAACACTTCGTTGAGGTCAATGACTAGTTATAAAATACAGCCTTTTGGAAGTCTCAATGTACGTTGTGCAGATCAGCGACTGCGATGCTCACCATCCACAAGATCACATTGACGGCCAAGACTGTGGGTATGCCCCCAAAGGGGAGACCCTGGAGGACACTGCTGCGAGAGTGTGAGCGGTAGCATCTCTCTGCTGTGCTGTTTTCATCCCCGATTGAGTCCAGGAGACCCAGGTCATTCAGCACCAAGGACCTCCCTTCCACAGGGGGCGCTCTGGACATGAACAGTGCAGAGTCAGCCATCAGCACTGGACCATACCTGAACAAATAGAATGAACAATGACATTTAGAAGACAATGTTTTTAAGTAATCGTATAAAAAATAGTCGTGTATTTCCTAAAACGGTGACGAAATGCACTGTCTCTAAAGCACTGGCGTCAAACTCAAGGCCCGGGGGCCAGATCCGGCCCACCACATCATTTTATGTGGCTCGCAGAAGCAAATCATGTGTGTCAACTTTGATGATGCTTGCTAAAAGCTGTCCCAAAATGTCAAATTGTCATGTGTAATAAATAACATTGAGACTTTGCAATAATTTTGCTGTCCTATTTACACTCACTTGAACAATAATTGAACAAACAACACACAAATAGTTGGCTGATTTAAAAACTAGTAATCCATCAATTTGTTTTGTACAAGTAATAATACGATGAGATGATTAAACATTTATTCGGTTTCACTGTCGTGTTCCGAGGGAACACGTATCTCCAAAGTGGTCCACGACAAAAAATGAGTTTGACACCCCTGCTCTAAAGTTAGCATTTAGCAGCGCAATCAAAGCCATTGTGTTCCGCACCAGGTCAAGCATCAAGGTTCAGTCTAATGACCATTAGATTCCATTAGCAGCCATTGATCTTTTTCCTCAATCTGACAAATGCAATTGAGATGTCACGTAAAATCCACAGAAATCAATTTGATTAACCTTATAGTCGTTTAAAAAACGAAATCAGTCTGAAGTAAGGGACAACCCTGTTGTTGAGAGAATGAAGGGGTTGAACCGTGAAATAGCCTATTTACTCAACTGCATGTTTGAACAGCTGAGTCCTGCCTTTTTTGTGCACTTTCCTGTGCAGAGCATGCAAAGGATATGATCATTCACAGCACCATGACCACCGACATGAAGCAGAAATAATCCACAGGCAACACACAGAAATGGGAACACACAAGAAACAGATCAATGCAGTCAGAGTTGTTCAGTTTCTTGACACTTTCGATGAAAATACTGCAGAACCAACAATGCATTGCATCAATATGGAGTCCAGTCATCACATTTACGTGGAAATATGAGTCTTGACAATACATTCAGGAAGTGTTTATACAGTGACACACACAGGAATCCAATTTCCCCTTTGGACAATCACTGAATGTGAATTTAATAGTAACCCGATGAGTGAAGTCAACACAATGTCAAAAAACAGACAAAGAAACACCATTCCCAAACTGACTCAAAATGAACAAACGGCAAAGTTTGGAATTCATCGACAGCTGAAACAAAGTGAAAGGCATGAACAAGCCGTCATGGGCTCATAGGCTTTTCATCTTTCGACAAGTAGCCGTCGAAAGATGCAAACTCCACGTCCAGAAAAGAGCAGGATGCCGACTACGGTGTGGAATCGCGCATTTGGCCACAGAGTGACTCAGCATTTTTCACGCTGTGGAGATCACAGGCTTCAAAAGCTAAACAGTCCAACATGCTCGCTCTCACCCTGTCATATCCATTCCCTCGATATCCTTTTGAACTCAGAAGTTTGTCTAATCCTGTCCCTCCTGCGTTTCGCTAAAACTGGCTTCCGAAGCCGAGGCAGCAGATGTTATTCCTCACACAGGCGGTGTCAGGGAAGTCTGTGTTGTGCACATCCCAGGTGCTGAACTAAATCTGTATCTGACAACATAACAGTTGCAAAACAAAAAGCTGGAAAAGGCAACTGCTCTGTTAATTGGATTCCTGCCCAAAAATAGCAGTATGTGTGTATGTGCGTGTGTGCGTGTGCGTGTGCAACTGAGGATGCCATCTCCTAGGTGGCAGACAAAACGAATGAAAGTGCAACTCTGTGACACCTTGCTACGATGCTTTACTCTCCCTGCTTATATTTCCAGTAAAGCAGCGCTGGTGGCCACCGCGAACATTATCTCTGAGCACCGTGGCTTTCGAGTCATTAACAACCACTGAAAACACAAAGTGTCTCATACAAGCAACTCGGTATGTCAGCAAAAAGCTCATAATGACAACGCAAAAAGGTAATGGGTTATTGCGGTGGATTTATACGAAAAGGCCACACATTCTGCATGCTTTTCCAAATCAGAAAAGTATTATGCTAAGATTATATAGCTTATTCCCGCGAAAATTGTTTCGGGTTTTATTTGATCAATTTGATGTAACTCTTTGTGTAGTTAACATTGCATGTCTTTAAAAATAATTCTCAGCGAAGATTTTTTGTCGAAAGATTAAGTTAGGCATGTAAAGGAAAGAGTGGCCTGGTCAATAACTGGTCAACGTGTTTGCCTCACAGTGCAGAGGTGCAGGGTTCGATTCCGGCTCCGGCTTTCCTGTGTGGAGTTTGCATATTCTCCCCGGGCTGGCGTGGGTTTTCTCCGGGTACTCCGGTTTCCTCCCACATTCCAAAAACATGCATGGCAGGCTGATTGAACACTCTAAATTGTCCCTAAGTGTGAGTGTGAGTGTGGATGGTTTGTCTCTGTGTGCCCTGCGATTGGCTGGCAACCAGTTCAGGGGTGTCCCCCCGCCTCCTGCTCGAAGACAGCTGGGATAGGCTCCAGCAACCCCCGCGACCCTCGTGAGGATAAGCGGATCAGAAAACGGATAGATGGATGGATGGATGGATTTTGAGAAAATGTGCAAGTGAAATTTATACAGTGTACAATTTTGTCCTGATCTGAATAAAGGACTACACGTCAGTTGGTATAGTGGTTTTATCGTGCAAAAATCGCAGGGGCACACACAAGCACTCCATCATACCGGGAGGGGGATAAGATTCTGTCCCTCTTACATATTGAAATAAGCTCACCTATCTATCCATCCATCACTTGTATTAGACCTCATGAGAGTCTCATCAAACTGTCAAGTTTGATGACACCATGACTGGATTGATAATCACTCAAATTTTGCTCATAGTTAGAACTGGGACGTCGACGTAAAATTAGAATTCTGAATGAGTTTGTATCCCAAAGTATTTATTTTAAGAGGACATGTATTTTCTTTTCAGCATTTGTGAATTAAAAGTGACATCCAAACAACAAATTATCCAGTTATCCTATTAAAAACATGTTTCCAACCAAGCACCAACCAGGAAGTCGTTAGACAGATAGACAAGCTCTCCCATCCTGTTGTCAAAAAGATTTATCACCTGCCTGAAAGAGAGATGAGCTTGTTTTGGCAGAGAGATGAACAATAAATAAAAGCCTGCGTGCACTCTCAAACCTGTGCACCTAATCAAGTGCCAGTCGCTCAGAGGGAGCGAGCAGACTACCCACGGGGTCAACTTGCAATTAGCATGAAATTAGAGAGCTTCAGAGCTGTTGTTCCCTCTGTGACAACCCTGCCTGTAACCTTTATTTAACGCCAGCGCGCGACAATGCAGGAGGTATTTTACATGTTTGTCAGTTTTGAAAGAATGCTTCTTATAGTGGCTGTGTTTGGAGCAGCGTTTAACTGCACAGCGCCATATTGAGAGCTGTTACAAATATTTTGGTTACCTTTTAGATATCTGAGACAAGATGAGTCCAAAGTATGATATGGGTGCAGTTCTACTCGACCGCACATTACAAGAATATGGCAAAAAAAAAGAGACAGTGAGTACATCATACATAATAGCTATTGTCATTAAAAAAATGAGCGTTATTATCTTTGAAAATGTGATGAGGGCAACATTACAACAGGTGCACAGGATCTAGCAGATGGCCCTTCATTCAGGGAAGAAATTCAGAGACAAAATTATTGCGTAAAACTAAACTCATAAACCTTTAGTACTGCTTTGGGAGCACTTAGTGTCTGCCTGACTTTATCGTATAGTGGTTCTGTCGACACTACTTGTTTCTTGGCTTTGTGAGGGAGCAGAGCCCTCGACACCAACTGGCTAAGAGTGAGTGTGATATTCGGGGAGAAGGTGCAAACTCCGCACAGGGAGGCTGGGGCCCGGAATCGAACCCATGACCTCTGCACTGTGAGGCGGACGAGTTGACCAGTCAACTACTGTGCTGCCGACAAACAAAATCATAATTTAAATAATGTGCATTTTATTTTTCGGTCTGCTGAATGTACTTTCTAATTTTTCAAATTTCGTCAAGTAGATGCACCAAATAAATTCATCTGAATCCTGATACATTAAATTTCCCCAAATCTTTGTTCAGTATACAGGCTTGTGTTGTGATGGTTGAAGGGATACGGTCATTAAATCGACACAGTATGTTCATGTTAGAATAGCCTGCGTCGAGTCTTTGTTAACTGTCCGAGTGAAAATGTCTGACAGTTCATCACACAGCTCTCAGATTAGGTCAATACAGATGTACGTTGTGTAGATCTGCGAGATGGAGTTGAACAACGACAAGCAGACGATAATACATCAATAGCCTTCCTTTGAAGGGCGAACGGAACTCAGCATGGCGATGAGCAATAACTACTCACTCGAGCCATGCACAACAAACCAAACACCTGCTTCCTGTCTGGCTGCACATGCTCAGTAAGGCCCCGGGGGAGTTCAGTGTGTCTGCTCTGCTGCAGTGTGGACAACCCTCATTAGAACCCATCTGGCACCTTGGTATAACTTGAGTCCAGCATGCATTGAAATTGTAACAACACAATCTAAAATCTCGCCAATTGGTACTGCGGTTGCTGTAGATTACACAGAGCCTCCAGGAGCACATCCAAAATGTGCCCGAGAAAACATGAGTCATTATTGTTAGCGCCAAAAAGTGCAAACACTGCTGATTACAACCGACAACACCTTTGAGATGTCTCTTCTATTCAGAGCCAAAATGCAGTCCAACACACAACAGCTTTGCTCAAACTGAAACTGATTCTTATTCCTTTTTTTTTTAATCTCTGGAGGCAACCTAAATGTTGAATTAAAATAACATCCATCCATCCATTTTCTGATCCGCTTATCCTCACAAGGGTTGCAGGGGGTGCTGGAGCCTATCCCAGCTGTCTTAGGGCAGTAGGCGGGGGACACCCTGAACTGGTTGCCAGCAATCGCAGGGCACACATAAATGAACAACCATTCGCACTCACATTCACACCAAGGGACCATTTAGAGTTTTCCATTAACCTGCCACGCATGCTTTCGGAATGTGGGAGGAAACTAGAGTACCCGGAGAAAACCCATGCAGGCACGGGGAGAACGTGCAAACTCCACACACCATAACATGCTGTGTCATATTTATTCAGCTTTTTATTATTCAGCTGTCTGGGACAAAAGTATTTTCTACTCTATTCGCTGAGATGGGAAAATGACCAACATGAATAAAGGCTGCCCTAATTGAATCATTTGCTGTTGAGTGCTGATGACTAATGCACCAAAGCAGCCACTTTGAGCTATTCAAACCATTTCATGAATGACATTTTTCTGTAAACATCTAACCAGCAGTGTCATCAGTGTAATTCTTGTCATACCAAACACAGTACTTGCCTTATATGTGAAACAAAGACGAACACCGTTCATATTTCACATGTGAGCTAGGATCGCTCATTGATGGCAATTAATTTGCCTGACTTCCATGCAAGCTGTGTGGGTTCATGTCCTCACTCAGTGACAGTGTGACTGAATGGTTGTTCCTCGCATATTAGCGCTGCGATTAACTGGCCATCAGTCCAGATTGTCATCTTTCACCAAAAGTCAGCTGCGATAAGCTCTCGTCTTGTGACCCTGAACAGGATAAGTGGCAAGTAAAAGTGGAAGGATGGACCTAAGATTGTACATGACGAATTTCACACTAAATCTTAACCGTAGTAATGAGGTTGATTTTTGTGTGGAGAACACGTAAACTAAATCACCACACAGTTAAGAAAAGAAAAGCAAAAGGCCAATATTGGGTTAAGAACATAACTGCCACTCTTTACGTGCAGACCCACATACTGTAAGTCTGGTCAACGTCTTGCGCGGTATTGTACTTATCTGCACTCGGTGGAATCAAAACGACCAAAAATGGGTACATGTTACTCTCCGTCATAACTGCACAAGAGTTATTGCATCTCACTGCTTTGCGAACACTCAATTCAATGCAAATTCACATCAAAAATCGGACACAAGAAGCAGTAAATTCAAATTTTACATTTAAGTTGCTAGACAGACCGAAAGACATTAAGCACTGTGCATGTGGTCAATTCAGACTGAATTGTTGAATTTCAAATACATAGATAGATCGATAAATACAATCAAAACACCTTGGATTAGCAATGGCACAATAGTGAAAAAACGGTAATTGCGAAGAAGTCAGTCGATCGTGTGGAATTGACGCAAAATGGAGTGCACTACTTAGCTGCAACTGGCACAGGAGCTCTTTGGCTCCGACTAAATTCGTTTACACCAAGCTGTACTATGACACAGCTCCTCCAGGCAGCATTATCCGGCTCAGTACAACACGGACATGAAAAACGGCATATTTTATTGACTGACTGATCATTACCTTCCCCCCGAGTCGGCCCCTACTACGGCCTTTGGCATTCCTCCTCCACTTCTCCCATCTTTCTGATCTTTCTGTGCAAGTGGAACTGTTCACCTACTCGTGGTGCTGAACGATAACAAGCACTCAACACACACAGAAAATGAAAACACAGCCAGCCAGCCAACCACTAACCACGTACTGTAGATCCTTGCTGAATGCCTAACAGCTGTTCCGGTTTTCATCTGACAACTTCGAGGCTTTTTTTTTTTTTTTTTTTTTTAACTTCAATCTCACAGGTTTACCTCTTGAAATATTCATGTTTGGATGGTGCCTGAAAATGACCAGCATTCAATTGAAAGTCTTCGCTGCATGCATTCTTGGATGAAATATTAAAGCAATCCATTGAAGACAACAAACAGGGTTTTTGAACAAAAAATATGAAACGGGTTTGCTCAAACAACAGGATGCTAATCAATGTTTTATTGGTGATAAAGTATCTTGATTGCTAGAATAAGAATAATCACTAGACTAAAACGACCGCATTTATGATTTAATGTATGTTTCCAGGCGGCACAGGGGTCAACTCTTTAGCATGTCGGCCTCACAGTGCAGAGGTGCAGGGTTCGGTTGGGCCTTCCTGTGTGAAGTTTGTATGTTCGCCGCATGCCTGCGTGGGTTTTCTCCGGATACTGCGCTTTGCCCCCACGTTCCAAAAACATGCATGGTAGGTTGAAAGGGCACTCCATATTGTTCCGAGGAGTGATTGTGAGCGCAAATGGTTGTTCGTCTATGTGTGCCCTGCGATTGGCTGACAACCAGTTCAGGGTGTAGCCCCAAGACAGCTGGGATTGGCTCCAGCCCCGTCCACGACCCTTAGAAAATGGATGGATGGATGGATGTTTCCATATAGTTGCTTATCACTACATTACATTTTATTCTAACATTTTAGACGTTCTTCCTCATATTGAAATTCTGCATCAAAACCATTAACACCACAGTGACTTTCACTCAAAGAACACCCCAATGTATGCTCATCCTCTTACAGGTATTAACAGTATCAACATCAATACTGGGGCTACAATAAACACTTGTCAGATCTGTATTTGTTGTTGGGTTACAAAAGTGCGGCCCCCACCAGCATTTAAGTTTCCCCATCCCTGAAATAGATATTGTTTCCCGAGTGGATAGAGGCAATAAAAACAGCAACAGTCACACTTTGGCACCATTGGTCCATGCTGTCATCCCTCCAGTCTGCAAGTCAGCCACGCCCACCTCAAATCACTTTGCTTCCAGTGACACAGAGGTTTTCCTAATCACCAATCAAGCCTCTCCTGCCCATTTACTCATCACCAGGTTCTTCTCTACTCTCCCATGCTCAGCTCTTTGCTGTGGATTGATCTGAACTTGCGCTTCTTGCCTTGTGTTGCTCCCAGGAATCACTTTGGCTTTTTGTCCACAACCACGAGTTCTGCCTGAGTACTTTTTGCTTGTCCCCATGGCTGTTCTGTATGGTGTTTTGCTACAACATTACAGGGAGTTTGCCCATCCTGCTTTCTGAGGGTTGGGGAGCATTATTTGTGCTAGGCTCCCAACTCCGCCCAAATTTACAGAGACTCTTTATCTGGACTTTAAATTGAACTGCGTTAGTACTCACTCGTTAGTGACTGGATATAAACCATTGCCAGCTGTTACTGTGGCCTGGTGTGCTGCATTTGGATTTCACACACACCCGAGTCAACAACAGCCAAACAAATTGTAAATGATTCTTAGCTTAAACATCAACAAATAAATTGGCTCACTGTGTGTATTATTACATGCACAGCGACCCTATGCATGTCTTGATAAGCATACCGATGTGGGCTGAGGGTTGACATGAAATGCAATGTAATTAGCTTGGATTCAACAGGTCAAGCTACTAAACAAATGATGTCTTTGTGCATCTGCGTGACTGCAAACACTGAGATAAAAGACACAGACTAAATCAGAATAGGCTCCTTATCTACCAAGAGGAACCTGCCAGATAAGGAGTGAATGGAAAGCACACAAAGTGCAATGAGGAGATGGCATATTGTAGTGGGGAGAAAAAAAAAGAAACAGGAGCTGCGTTGTCTGTGTTTTGGGTGTAGCACGTTGCCAGAGACCTCTCCCCCCCTCGCCATATGTCCACTAAAAACACTGTAATGTTGTGCAATCGCAATCAAAAGTCTTTTGAACGGATCGTCTCCGATCTATGCAGGCGACTCCTCGCCTGCTGCGGCGCTCACCAAGTGTCTAGCCATCAGCCACCCTCCTACTGCAACTTGTAAAACGGCTGCGACATCAATGGCGTAATTAATCCCACCGATGCGCGTTTTAGTCAGAGAGCGGACGGATAACGTCCAAATGCGCCCGACTCACCTCAAAACGCTCGCTGGTCGGCTGGCGTGATTGAACAGAGGGAGAAGCAGCCGTAGTGTTTTTGTCTTCTCCAGCCAAGAAACTCCCACCTTCCCAGGGACCGTCTAAAAGTTCAACACCTGCCAGCGCGCAGCTCTAAGGGAGTGTCAACGAACGAACACGTGTACAATTGCGACACATTATGTACAATTTGTTGGCCATTTAAGTAGAAGAACAGATCCTATGCAAAAAGACTGGCAGAAATAGGCCTACAGATACAGAAACTTTGCTTAAGTAGAAGTGCCTTAGCGATTTGTCTCCTTAAGTAAAAGCAAAAAAGTAAAGCCTCTTGTACTTAATTACAAAAATATTTTGTTTTTACTCTCAATTATATGCAATACCCAGTGATAACTTTGATAACTTGGAACAATGAACGAAACACAACGTGTTTAGCCGACGGCTTGCTAGCATTGGTTCAAGTGTGTTCCCGTGGCTTTTCGAACAATGTAACCTACAACAGGTGCAGTTGTAACAAAGCATTTTACATCTACTGTACTGTAACATAAAATAACAATACAACGACAAAAAAAAGTGAAAACAGTAAATTAAAACGCAAATTAATGACACCAGAAAACAATAAAATAGTGTCAGTCTCATATTGGCTTGAAAAAGCCAAAGAATAAAGATGCGTCTTAAAAACGAGTTTTAAAAATGGACAGGGAGAGAAAGGGCTTGCCGAACATTTTAGCGGAAGGTCATTCAGAGAAGGACCAGCAACCGAAAAGGCTCGATTCCCTCTGAGGCTCTGCTTAGTCCTCTGTAGCTCCAAAGTAACAAAACCAGGGCACGTGGTTTTCAAATGACGGGTGTTTAATCGTGTCTTTGGGGTTGTCTTGTTACACCAACACCGACACCGACACCATGAAAACTCATTGCCGCCTGCCACTTCGGAGGTCTTGGGCAACAAAAATACACTTTAGGAATCTTCAACAACGAGCCAACAGTCCTTACAGCTGCTGCTCTTCTGATGTCTTGCGTTCGAGTGTCTGTCTGTGTCTAGGTAAAAACCACCTTACCTCCTCGCAAGTCTCGCGATAGTAGTGATAACGTCAAATGACGAAACTTAATTTATGCACAAAATAGATATCTCACAACGTGAATAATAATGTACATAAAACAAACACAAAATGTCCTCTTTGCCTTGAGGTTGAAACAAAATATTGTTCACTTCCAACAAACTATTCTGATGACACTTACAGTCCTCGGCACCTCCAATAAAGGCTCGATTCCCTCTGAGGCTCTGCTTAGTCCTCGGCACCTCCAATTGTGAATCTATGTGATTTTCACTGTTTCAACTGAACTACTGAAACAAAAGACATTATATAATGTAATTATTGCATGAAATATTAGGCACACCTGCGAAATCCGATTGCAGTGTACATATGAGCAAGATTACGGAGTCCCCTTGTTGGTACTGGGGTTGCACTGTATCATGCTCTGAAATGTTTCGAATATTTTTACCCCCTTGCAGCCATGAGGTATAAACAAAAACAAACACGAACTAGTGCAGCATGCCACGATTTAGAAAATCATTGTTCTTATCGTGAACGTTATTATAGCTCTTCAGAGATGTTGCAGTGCTATCTGCTGGAAAATAGTTAGCATTGCACTTTCACCACAATTACAGTCGTAATTTAAAGAGGTGGGCACACTTTGGTGTTAAAGGGCCGCATTTTTTATCCTTTTTTTTAAAGATTGGTCCAGCTATTCTTAGAGGAGGTTTTAAAAAATAATGTGCGTGTAATATATAGTTTATTTTGATAGTAGAATAGACACCTTATTAATGTCGATTAAAAAAATGTATGAAAGATGGTTGGGAAAACCAAGGCTTCCCGCCAGCAGGAGGCGATGGAGCCAGGGGCAAGCACGCCATAAATAAAAGAATCTGTGAAGCCCCGCTGCACTTTCGGAGGCTCCGCGGTGCTGAAAAGGACAGCTCCTCCACGGCTGCAGGTACACGACCAATCTTGTCTCATCATCACCACCACCATCATGCTCGTACTTCTTTTTGTCCTCCACGCCAAAATCGCACTAAAGACGTCACCACGGTGCTTTAATAATTCATATATCGGTCAAGTGAACCGCGGATGGTTTCGGTTAACACTGACTGTGTGGAATGAGTGGCGTTGGGAGGGCACGCCGAGGGTCATCCCCGTGTTTGCACGTCGAGTCTCCGAAACACAAGCATAGCTGTCATCTTCCGTGCAAACGCTTAGCTATTCAGTTGTAGGTTAGCAGAGCACCGTGCAGAGGGCGAGGTATTTTTGGTTCACTCGTGGCCCCAAAGGGTCCAGGGAACCCAGTTTGGTCAAATGAGTTTTCTCCTGCAAAACAACTTGACTCGCCCTCCCTCGCTTTCTTATTCCTTTGTTTATGTTGTGAAAGCGCGATATAAATTATTCTCTATGAATCCTATTTTAATTTATAAATTGATACATCATTTTAATTATTTCGTTGGGAAAGTGTGCTTTTAATCAAGTCACCGGGTCTATCATCGAGTACGAAAAACATTAGCCTGTCCTCATTTGTTCTTCCACCCCCGTGTCGGTGTCCCCCACCCTCTCGTTCAAGTTTGTTCCCCTGCAAGCCAAAACTAAAAATAAAAATTTAAGAACACTACTACCACTATCACAGTTTAAAAAAAAAAACACACATCAATGCTATACAAAAACTATACAGTTAACAGTATAACAGTATGCCACTGTGCCATGTAATGTCCATGAACTGGAACCATTCACAATTGTTTAAGAACATGACAGAAGCAAAAAAAATGAATAAAATACATGGTACTCACCAAAGATGCTAATTATATCATGATAGTCAAAGTTGACTATAATGTTGACTGTGACGTGAAGTTTTGCTTTAACCAAGCATTCAGCGGATGGGAAACTGATGATGTCCTTAAGCCCTTTTGAGCCCGTTTGAAATCTGATTGTTTAAAGGAACAGTCTGATTGCTAACATAGTTTAGAGTACATTGGCCAGCGTTACAAGTCTGGGTTTGACAGGGCAATACATTTAGAATGAAATCATATTGGACAAAAGCCCCCCCCCCGCAAAAAAAAACATCCACCTACACTACTGGAAATCTTTGCTGGCACTGACAGTCCTGGACTGGATGCGTTTTGATGTCGCCTGAACAGACACATATTTTCCCACTTGGAAATAATCATTCTCAGTTTGCACCTCTCTTCTGTGCCACCACTGGTGGTGATAGCATGATCAGCACGATGACTTGTGTGTCTCCGACACAGGCATGTTCACCCGGATGCTCAAACTGAGGCTCCTCAATGCCGTGGCCCCTGCTTACTTTTTCATGGCGACTGTGGTCACCTTCGTCCTGCACTTTGGCTTCTTCATGCCAACGATCTTCCCCAGCTCCGACACGTCACCAGGATGTTCCACAACCGTTCCCACTGTCGTTTTCCTTTTCCTGATGTTCAACGCCCTTGGGAATTATGCAATGACGATCCTGTATCCCGCAGCGAGTGCCAACGAGACGGCGGTCCCGGTGTGTTCCCCGCACTGCTCGGACAAAGTGGACGCGCACTACCTCCTGAATGGCCGCCACTTCTGCAAACTGTGCAAGAAAGTGATACTCAAACGGGATCACCACTGCTTTTTCACCGGGAATTGTATCGGCAACAAAAACATGCGCTACTTCATCATGTTTTGCATCTACACCTCGTGCACGTGTTTGTACTCGTTGGTTCTTGGTGTGGCCTTCCTCACGGTGGAATACTCCATCTCTTTTGAAAACCCACTGACTTTCTTGACCCTTCTGCCCCTCTCCACTGGTTACTTCTTCACAGGTGAGTTTTCCATTTTTTTTCTCCCAATCAACAAATCCACTCCATTATGACGTATGATTTAGGATGGAATTCCTGCCCTTCAATCCAGGAACAATCTCCGGCTTGCAGCTGTTCTTGGTGCTGATGCTGTATGTGTGGCTGGGCATCGGGCTGGTGTGTGCGGGCTTCTGTTGCCAGCAGGTGCTGCTGGTGGCCCGGGGCCAGACCTGGTGTCAGATGCAGAGGCGGCAACTGGCAGAGAACCGCAGCCCCTGGAGAAGCAATCTCACGGATGTGTTTGGCTCCAACTGGGCGCTGGGCCTTATTCTGCCTGTGCACACAGCCCAGATGTGCTCTGAGGAGCCACTCAAGCAAGACTGAGCATTCATTTATCAGCAGCTTTCAATAATTCACACAGTAACACTTTCGAAGAAATGCTCTGCCAGGCGAATTGTAGACATTCAAAAGACAGTGGAACCTCTTCATAGACTTTTGCGAAACATCTGCCTCTAAAATTGCACAAAAGCAGAGATTGAAAGGTTTTATGCTGTCACAATTTGACCCTGGAGCAGAATCTTTGCTATTTCCCATGAGGAACAAAATATTTTTCTTGCCAAACAATTTGACTAATGTCCTGGGATGGATTATGCTTTTCAAATTTCCACACAAAAAATAAAAAGTCATTGAATTATAAACGTAATTTTGAATTAAAACGACTCACCATTTGAAGAAAAGGGGAAGAGAACATGTTTGTAGAGCAGTAGGTCACCCATAGGTGACCCCACATATTGCATTTGCGATTGGGCATTGGCAAAGTCTGGACGTACCCTCCTTTCTTTGCTGAAAAACTCCCCCATTTGCTGTTTCCATGCCCCGACCAAAGCCATAATAAGTATACAAATGCTTTTTGTTTAAGTGAGTGAAGAGCTTCATATAGACAAAAGTAAGGCTTTTGCTGCCATCTTGTGGTATATATAGGAAATTCTAACCTTTTCCGGGGGTGGACATAACTCATTGATTATGCTAATTGCGACAGGGCTCCGTGAATAGCATAAACGTACACTTAAACATGGCTAGTTGGGATGAATAGGATGTTAGTACACAAAATTAAAATGTACCATTTAAACAAGTTTTCGCTAGACTAGTTTCTCTCTCTTTCATGCTACTAATTAGCCATAGTGCTTACAGGCACATGCTATTTGAACAGCTGCTTGGTAAAATGATTTTGGATTCTTAATTACTGTTCAATTTATTGTTTTGCTCGTGCTGTACCGAGGAGCCAAACATTTGTCATTGTCAATATGAACCCTTTCAGGGACAGCGGTTACTACAGTGGACATCTTATGTTATCGTCGCAACTTTTAAGAAGCAAAACAGATTTGCTGATGTCTCGTGTGAGGCTTTCAAAAGTTGTGTTTGACTTTTGAGGCACATTTTGGTTGACCTCCAAATTGAACAGCTTTTGGCCCACTTTCAAACTCCCAGAGGTTCCACTGCATTTGCTTTGCCATGACTTAAGTAGCTCTTGCCAATACATTCCTGTTAGGAGAGGAGCCATATACATCGAGCATATAGGAGTGTACATTTCTCTTTTACGAAGTGTTTTAGAATGCAATATTTAAACTCTTAAGGTTAATCGTCAATATGTCTTGCTTTCCATTTCTGTATTATGCTCTCAAATCGAATGCGACTTGATTGCTCCGACACACACTGCAGAGAGCATTCAGGAAATGTATTGTTTTTCCAGTTATTAGGTTTGGCGTTAAGGGCTAGCATGTCAAGAATCACCACGACATTTCTTGTCTACTCTCGAGAACGCGACAGCTTGATTGTTGATGGGCTCGCTGCACGGTGTAATTATCCAGGGTATTAATCACAACGTGCCATAACATGACTTACGTGTTTCGTACACAACGGCCCCACAGATGACGTAATTGCAGGACACTGCTGACACTAATGATGGGGTGAAGGACTTTTACACAGATGTACTACAGCTACTGTTTGGCGTATTCGGCATTATACACAGGTAACAGATGTTTTAGATTTTGTTCACTCCTTTATTCGGCATTATACATAGGTAACAGATGTTTTAGATTTTGTTTACTACTTTAATTCGTATTAAGCTCTTTTGCCTGTGGTTGGTAAAACACATAAACCCCAAGTGCTTCGATGTATTCAATTTAACACCACTCAGGTGAGACACTATACAAGGTAACCTCTTCAATTTAAATAAGTCACAGGTGATAGGATGTTTTTAAGCGCAAAATAATTGACAAATATTTTTTTTTCAAAGGAAGTTTTATGACCATTCGTCAAGGTGACTTTTGCACAAGAGGCACGCTTCACAAAAAGAAAGGTACAATTTGATTCTGTTCAAAACATTTCCGTCGTAATACTGCTGACTCTGGGTGTTGCCAAAATAAAAGGACTGTACAGTATTACAGCTTATCATTAAAACTCACCCATGCACTTTATGGCTTCCTGTTGTCACTGATTGTTGACTCTTTGGGGAGGCATGACATGGTGGACACCAATCCAAGCATTTGGAGCTCTAACACAAGCACGCACATATTCAAAAGGCACAGTAAATCGTTCATTTTTACACATTTTAAAATAATAAATAAATCAAGCAGGTAGCGGGATTCTGGTAACTAAAGTGCAAAGTATGATATGTTATTACTTTCAGCTAGAATAACGGTCATGGTCTCCTTACATTATAAAAAAAAAAGAAGAAAAAAACAGCAACAGGAACAAAGATGGCAGTAACAGAAACACAGTATATACAATTCTAGGGTTGCAGAACTTCACTTAACACACTTGAACCTTGTTTTTTTTTAACTGATTTAAAGCACATTTTTATGGTAACTGTCCAATGTCAACACATTGGACAGTTACCATAAAAATAGTAACAATAAATGTTTTCTTTTTGATAAGAACAATAAATAGTGGGGAAAAAAAAATTTTTTTTAAATAATCTGTCGTCACATGAAAAAGGACAGATGGGTACAGTTTGTCACACTATTAATAGTAACAATAAATGTTTTCTTTTTGATAAGAACAACAAATAGTGGAAAAAAAAAAGAAATATTTTTTTAAATAATCTGCCGTCACATGAAAAAGGACAGATGGGTACAGTTTGTGACACTATTAAACCTTTAAAACACACACACACACGAAAATGACTCACATGAATTGAAAATGATGGCATGCTAACATTTGCTACATGGGGCAAAACATGACACGAACACAAGAGGTTACAGGGATCTGTGTGAGAATCGATGCAAATTGATATTTGACGACCATTTGCCTTAAAGGTACGATGTCAAGCTACTGCACAACCGATGCCTTTCTAAGTTATCATAGGATCATTGAAAATATATTTTTCCAACCTTATTTCAATGATTATTGAAGAACAAAATGTTCTCAAGAGTATTGGAGTGCCAAAGGACTCATGCGAGTTGAATTACTGGTGATCAAACAAGGAATTTAACCTATGGTTGATCAAAAATCCAGTAGCCAATCTAAGCAAGGCATGATGTGACAAGGTGGCTCCCCATCAAATTTGAAAAAGTGTATGCATTACCTATTGGTTATAAAATATAACAACAATGGGAACTAAGAACGCTTTTATCTGAAATTGTTACCCGTTGACTTTTCGTACTTTATGAAAATTAACACCACAAAATTACAGCATACTTCTACTGGGAAAAAAAATCAATTTCAAACTAACCGAATGTCGGTCAATCTCATGGACCAAATCCTATTTGTAAGGTCAAATGAATATTATGCTCTTGACTGCAGTTTTTGTGAGCAACATGGATGGCTAAAAAGTCTGATCACTTTACAAACATGGCAAGTGTACTAAAGACATATTTTCATTAAAAATAAGAGATAATCTTGTCAGAGAAACAGCTTCTCTTCGACTTTAGAGTGTGTTACTTTCGGTAAATTTATTTAAAAAAATTTTTTTTAATTTTAAAATCCTTCAGTGTCTGTGTATTGCGGCATGCTTTTATATGAGTCAGATGGCCTAGCCGCAGATTATGTTTGAGTTTTGCAGAAATAGGAAAGTGATTGAAGACGAGGGTTTGCTCATGCTTTGGTAACTTCCAATGGGTATTCCCGGATGTGCTTTCGTTTTAAATTTTGGAGTTTTGAGCAGCCGTTCTGAATGTATGAGGTGGATCAGAAAAGTCGCACGACTGGAGTCACAAAAGATATAGTTCAAATCCAACTACAAACTACAAGCAGTCCTCTTTAAAGTAATTCCCTGCGATCTGAAGTACTTTCCAAGCGTTCATGCACTCCTGGAAGGATTCTCCAAGATCTTTGGCAGTGCCGCCATCTTGATATTGGCCACATCTTTAAAACGGGCCGTCTCGAAGGTACCCTTGAACTTCGGAAAAAGGAAAAAAAAATACACACAGCCATGTCGGGTGAGGAAGGAGGTTGCTGGAGCACAGTGATGTTCTTCTTCTTGGCCAGGGAGTGTTGGATGCTCAAAGCGTTGTGAGCAGGGGATGTGGTCATGGTGAAGTAGCTGTAAATGTTAACCGCCACAACTCTCGCCTCTTCTCTTGCACCGAACCAAGCAAAGGCTGCAAGATCTCTTTGCAGACGTGCTGTTTGATGGGTGGTCCTGTGGTAACAACTCACAGTGGACACGATGTTTGGGTTTGAAATCTATCTTTGGTGACACCAGTCCTGAAACTTTCCTGAGGCACCCACCCAGCATGCACTCTACAACCCAACCTTCCCTGACAGGATGTGGCTGTAGTAATGAGATCGGCTAGTATTTGATGTGGAGGCTGGTGAGATGCTGGTTCCTCACATTTTGCTAGTGCTTGTGAAGTTACCAATATAGTGCAAAGTAGGTCTTTGCTAGTGTGGCTGGCTTCCCCCCCATGTCCCATTACTTGTTAAAGTCCTGCAGACAGAGCTGGAGTTTAGTCCACAGCTGAGGGTCTCCGCTTCCCAGGGCTTCCAGCAGGAGCGCCGTATGCTCCTGGAGAAGCTGCAGCTGACTTTGGGTGCGCTTGTTGTCCTTGATCAGCTGTTTGGTGCGCATGGTGATGCCCAACAAGCCGCAGTTGCTGAGGATGTTATAAGTATTGCTGAAACGCTTCAACTTATTGCACTCTGCCAAGAGGCCGTCCGGGTAAATGTCAGGACACGGCTGGTTGTCGTCAAGCTCAGTCCTAGATTGATATGTGCAGGGGGGTACAGAGGTGGTCCCTGTCACTGAGGAAAGACACATCCTATTAAGCAGCTCAGAGTGCTCGGCTGGCACATGAGAGAGCTTTTTTGATACTTCCAACTTGGGCAAAGCTGCTTTGCTTGGAGCCTGTGGTTCCCATCCAGGTGTGGGGGTGCCGTGTTGCCGGTTGCCTTGTTGATGTCTCCTGTGTCGCTGGTCATGAACTGAAGACACATTTCCCCTCGATCTGGAGGATCCTGATCTCTTTGAGGGTCTTGGGGCGATTCTAGGATAGGACTTGTGAGTGGACGTGTAGCTTTTTGACTGGGGGATATTTTCAGGGGTTGTTTTTGGCGACATCATTGGTTGAAGCAGAACCATCTGAGATTGAGGCATGACATCAAGAGATGAAGAGGAGCACCACTGTTTGTCAGATGGAGTCACTTGCGAAGGCTAAAGACAATGAGAAACAGTGATTACTGGATCTACTACGTAAGTGGAAGAAAAGATCATACAGGGTCCGGATTTATAATGAAATAATATTCTATCACTAACCGGTGCCAAGTAGCGTGTTTTAGTCCTGATTTTGCCCCTTCTCGACCAAGGACTTCCAGCCTCAGACATCCTTAGGGTTTATAAAATGATTCTATAAGACTGTCCTTTGTTCTGAGGTGTGTTAAGAGTGAATTTGGCCCGATAATAGAGCTTGTTTGTGTATTCAACATATAAACAGAAAACGGAAAGTAAAAGGGAAGTAACAAGATTTTAAAAAAGGAAAAAAAAAACCCAAACGGTAATCATTTAGCACAGTTTACATGTTCAAAGGGAAGTAGGAAGCATTTTAAACAACTTATTTAGTCCTACCCCTTCATATTAAGAGTTCGAATTAGATCGGTGCTAAAAACGTAAATATGAAACGTCTTCAATATTTACAACCAAAAATCATTTCAAATGCAAATATTTAATTACTCGTGAATCATTTCTCCGTGAATTGTAAGGTGGAATGTAATGTAGCCAGCAAAGAAACGACCTGCCTGAGGAACAGGGAAGTGACTGTAAATAAAAATCAACATGCCCTACAGAGTGTTAAAAAGGAGTATTATCATAAATTACATGACATGACTCCTTCTTGTGACCGACTCCAAATTGCTAAATAGACGATATGTTGCGATTCTTTTTGTATCTGGCATTTTGAAAAAATTACACCGCTCCACCTGACATTTTGTCTGCACTACACTGGTACCGCTTTGCATACTGGTTTGCATTTGCCTTTTAGATGCGGTATGTAAACACACAGTCAACTATCACAATTTTTTTCTGAGTTTTTATAAATCATAGAGCTGTGTTTAACTCAACTAATTTAATACGCTATCTAAAAAACTCATGTGCTGTCACCTCCCACCACCCAAAAAAAGGATTTCAATATTTGATTTAATTTGAACCACTGCTTCATTAAGCATATAAAAGGTGTCGGGTGCAAACAAACAAACAAACAAACAAATAAATAGGACTACTTAGATCTTGTATCTGAACTCAGTATCGGCAGATCCTCAAAATCAGGTGACTCAGGTGCCCCCCCCCCCACCACCCAAATGTGACCGGGACATCCCTAGTACAGATGATAACACGCACACTTACTAAAGAAGCAACCAAGAGGAAGTCCACTCTTGCCCGAACAATCGATTCACTGTTTGAGGATTTGAGCATGACCTGCGTGACTGAGAAGCTATACTGGCGTAAGAAAATCAACCCTCATGTAAAGAACTATTAGGTCACCGAGAGGCAGGACTGAAAGATACAAAATAGCGAGAAACAACAAGTAACCTCAGGTACAGAAAGACATTGAATCCAACACCATACGGAGGCAGACAGCCTGACTCACATCCTCACAGTCACTGAGTGGGAACTCAAAACAAGGCTGCCTGCATGCAAGTCAGGTGAAGGAAACCCTTCAGTGACCACTGTCATGAATATATCGAGAAAATGGTGACCACGCTCTGTCTGAAAACCGGGATGTGTGTGTTCTACCCAATAAGTCTCAGCAATGGCGGATCAACAACCATAACTGTGTATTGGTGGCATCAAATAAGTACATGAGTATCTATCTTCCTCCGGTCTATGTCTACACCAAGTTCAATGCCAGTTCGGTTTCAATCTGCTCAGGCTGTCATAGGTAGACAGATACTTGTGTTCATGCTGCATTTACCTGATTAGGGACAAAGTTATTCATAATGAGCATCGGGGAAAGTCCGGCATACGAAGCTCCCATCAAGGCTAGATGCACACCAGCCGGGTCCTGGCCGACTGCACGCCTTTTCCCGCCTGCATCCTCAGAGTCAGTCACATCAACAGCACTCTGGTACTCCGAGCTGGCATCTGGAAGGTATGATACAAGTCAGCTTATCACATTTGACCAGTCGAGAGCATTATAGAAACAGTTGGCAGATGTAGATAAGCATCTTGAGAGTCCCTGTAATAGAAACCAAACCATCAACCTAATGGGGTTTCAACCAGTCCAGATGATTTGCTTTTGTGTTACTTAAGACCTAGCTGACCTAAGACAAGACACACAATGTGACAGAGATCTCTGTCTCTGATTGTGACTGACCTTATTCTATGTGTACCCTGCGATTGGCTGGCAAGTGGTTCAGGGCGGACGCCGCCAACTGCCCGATGACAGCTAGGATAGGCTCAAGCACGCCCGCGACCCTCGTGAGGATGAGTGGATTAGAAAATGGATGGATGAATGATTTATTTTTGCTCCATTTACAGCACTTTCTAGAAAGCGGTGGTTGCATTTCTTTTCTTAATTCTCTTCATTTCCATTTCAGCACACAGATCTACAGTGTCCATTCAACATGATGTCCGGTTTCTTCTTTGTGTCTTCTGTATTTTTCTTCATTTCTTCTACTTTTGAAGTCATATTTGAATGTGCTACCCCCTTTCAATATTCAGACTGAGACACCACAGCCAGATAAAACAGTGCCTTTCGAAAAACATGACAAATTTGTCTTTCTAAAACTCTAGTTAATTGGTAGGTATTCCTAAATGTTATTTGAAGCACTGTTGGATTCAGTTTAATTCCTATATCATGGTTTTTATAGTATCTCAATTATAGCTGTAAAATGTATTACTTTGAAATGATTGGGTAAATAACTTTTTTTTTCCACTGAATGTGCTCCATAATTAATTAAACATAAAAAATTAAAACAATGGAATTATTCTCAATAAAATCAAAATGTAGTACAACGGGTAAAGTAATGTTCAGAAAAAGAATATCTTATTCTCTGCTCTTCTCCGCTTTGTGAATTAACATCTGCCTGGAAATGTGCTGATGTTAGCCATGCTCAGTGTTTATTTCACCAATTGTGGATACACTAACTAGCTGGTAATGTTCATTCCAAGACATTGTTATACGAATATGAAGAGTTTAAATACAAAAGCAGACAACTGATTTTTTTGTGAATTACCACTTTTTTTCAGCTTCAACTTATTTTACTGAAAATTTAGCTTTTATTTTATGAACAGAGAGATGGCAACAATTTTGTCCATGAGTGTATATTGTCAAAGACTATATCAAAAGAGTGAAACAAAAGGTAATGGTTGTTTGATACAACATAGGCGTAATCTGAACAAGAATACAACAAAATACTAACCTGAGAAGCCCGAATCCCGTTCCAAATCCTGCTTGGATGCATCATGGTGTCTTACTCTGGTGATGGATGATGTCCTGTGCTGGACGGCTTGATTAAAACTGCTCATGTTTGGTTCAACCTGGAAAGAATATGCAAATAGATGATTTAAATGGGATGTCACTTATAGAGCACTTTACACCCTTTTCTCATTTACCTACTGATGACACAATATTATGAGCAATTGGGGGTTCAGTCTCTTGCTCAAGGACACTTCGAAAGGGCGCAATGGCTGGGGATCGAACCCCCAACCTCTCGGCCACTGGGCCATAAATGTTGTGAGTTGTGACTTTTGGCTTGTCTCATCAGGGGGTGAGAGGAGTCATTCGCATGATGTTTTTAAGGAGTAGTAATTGATAAGCGAAACGAAACAAGTTAGTTGAGTGATCGGTTTAATTATGAACACGATTTCATTTTCAGGGTCATTGATTACAGACAGTAAATAATGATCCGTGACAACGGTTTATTCGAGCACTCCAATGATTATGAATCTGACCTCTGTACGGCAGTGAATAACGAGCAGAGAATGCAAATTAAACATATCTCGGAACAGAGTTGATAAGTAAACAACAGAATATAGTTGCAAACATTCACGGGTGCTACATGAGAAAAGATCGACATTTACACATTGGGGGCGTGCCAGCGTTGCTGCGACGTTTGCTAAGTTAGCTAGCAAACGCAAACGTTCAGAGCCACCGCCGTCGTTTGCGTTTAAAAAAAAAGTCTATTGAAATAATTAAAACTATCCGCTTTATTGTTGGTCACGTAAGCTTTTTTTGAAAACTGTTTACAACGTACGGAAAATAATATTAGCATATCGTTGGCGTGGCAACCAGCGCGCCGGGACAAAAATGTCTATGTGACTATGGATGTGACTTAAACTGTAAGGCTTACCAGTAAGATTCAGGATAGATTGTCGTCAAATAGACACATGCAAAGTTGCTGACGTGTTTTAATTCGGGTCTTTTTATCCAGCCCTTTCCTGTTGCTTTCTCGTTATGCCAGAAATGACGTCTCACGCAGTTTCTTTACTTCTTCTTTGGTCTACATAGCGGCAAACATTAATATAAATCGCCCTGCTGCCCCCTGTTGGGACATAACTGTTACTTGTTTTACTGAAATAACTAAACAAAAAAAAAATAAATGATAACTTACAGGTTCCAGGAAACATGCACGTTAAAAACGGACGCGAAAAGCAAATAAAAATGCTTGGAGTAACTGCAAGTGCATGTACGCTTTATCGTGGACCAGGTTAAACAGTGGCCTTTAATCGAACACAGAGTAATCTAGTGAGTCGCACTTCAAGAGTTGATGCCCATCAACCCAAAACATAAACACTGCTCGATCACTACGATTTTCTGTTATAAAAACGCTGCAAAGTAAGACCACAATGATTTAAAAAAACCATCAATCATGAATAATCAATATTTAATCTTAACTGGTGAATCCTGCATTAAATCACGATAAATTAGATTGAATTACTCAACAGAGTGTCTTGTGAAGGTACAAGCAAATGTTATACAGTACAGTGAAACTCCTCTACAACGAAATCATGTTTGCAGCAAATTTTTCACAACAGGGGGTTTTTCACTGTAGCAAATTTGATCTCAGATGTAAGCACACACACACCCACCCACACACACCCACACACACACAAACGTATGTGTACTCTATTTTTATTCCAATAGTGCATAAGTATGAGCACACACTTATTTGACACTTCATATTGTCAGTGTAGAAAGAAAAAAAGGGAAAGAAATTGTGAAATTTATTATCAGCATTCACTTTCACTTACATCAATTTCTTGGATAATGTCTTTTATTTTGCTTGCTGCGTCTTTCATTTTCATCACTTTTACCCTCTCTTCCTCTGCCAAATACTTACGTCGCATCAGAGCTCTTCTTGTCTTAGCTGTTTGACATCTAAAGGTCCCTTTTGTAGCCATTTTAGCAATGCACCGTGGGTGTTTTTAGCATGATAACAAGTAAAGCATTCGAGGAAACGTTCGTTTATTTGAATGTCCGTACGCTAACTGGAGCGCTAATGAGAGAGAAGCGCTCCAGTTAGCTAGCCTTCGAGAGCTAACTATGGCCATCGAGGACTACGAAGCGTCCTGTGGGTGTTTTTAGCATGATAACAAGTAAAGCATTCGAGGAAACGTTCGTCCGTCGAGCCATAAGCAATATACTCTGAGCAGCTAATCGGATGCTACGGATCTAGCTTCAGTATCTACACACATAGACAGTGAGGTCCCTCTTGGCCAATCGGAGGCCAAGACGATGCTCGGTAAGCCAAAGGCAGAAGCAGCTATGAGTATGGCGAGTCCAGGAAACTCGCAGCTGTGACCGAAATAAACATCGTTCACTATGTAAACCAGTGTGGTGGTTGCTGTTGCCTTTTTTCGAACGAAGCAGTAGAGGTCGCTGTTGGATAAGACTTCGTTGTAGTGAATGTCTTCGCGAGGCTGGAGCAGAAAAAATGATTTCGTATAACGCAACAGGGGGGCTTTCGTCGTATGGGGGGCAGGAGAATGGGAATTGTGTTAATGCATGAAGATTTTTTCACATAAGGGGGTATTTTCGCCCATGTAGGTTTCGTTCTAGAGGAGTTTCACTGTACAGCCAAACCACACAGTTGCATGTAATTATGGAGAGTCGTGCTTATGGGAACGCCCCCCCCCAAAAAACAAACAAACAAACAAACAAAAAAAGCAACAACAATTACAATTTCACAAATCACGTTTATTTATGCAAAATGGTGTTGGAACATCGGTTTGTTTCATTGATAAACATTTATCATTTAGGTCAGAATTAAAAATAAAATGTTCAGTGTCCAGTCATGTGACGTAGAGCATGACCGTGAGTCATGAGAGTCCATCTCGCTCATCAGCACTGTTTGTTCTTACAGACACTGGAGGGAGACATTTTACTTGGAACACAGTTTTGAGTCAAGACAAATTTGGACAAACCATATTTTTGGTCCATTTTTATTCTGGCGTTTCTGTCAATAAATATAGATATTAAACACAAGTAACAAACTTTAAATACCAAAGAAATGTAACAATGACCATACCTGATACAGTGATAACAAGTGTAATCAGTCTGTTTGTTCCTACATTGCACTTGGCTCCCAGGTGTGTGTCCTTTTTATCAACAGTGTCACGGCAAGCTTTCCAGCAACGAAAGCACATTTTCTGTCATCACAAACGCTTTGCTCATCACCAGGTGGGCATGTCTTCACAACCCAGCTGTTTGGAGTCTCCTGCTGTACACTCAGTGTTGAAAGAGAGCGAAAAGAGACGCTTGATGCTGTCAATGGGCTGGAAATAATTAGCGAGCCACACTGCAGCAAGACTTTGGCTGGCTGCTGCAGTTACCTTCGAGGGATCTGGCACCTGAACGACAAGACATGACACAGAGTCGTTTCGGTGCTCGGCCATTAGAATTGTTTCTGTTGTTTTGGGCCTTCACCTGTCACAGTCTTTTGTTTTTTGCTTCTCCTTTCGCCTCCGTCCTTTACCTCTTTGCCTTTTCCTACAAGATGCAAAGACAAAATATCGTTTGAAACCTCTCTAAAGTAAAATACATTTTTCTTCAAAAAATGTTTTAACAGTATTTATTATATTACCTTTCAACCTTCCCAACAGGTTTTTTGACTCTGGGGAACAAAAGTCAACATAGTATGAAGGCAAAACATCAAAGAATATATTTTAACACGTTTATTATTAAACACACACACTAGCCACACTTGCATAATGAGATCTAATACAACAACTGAATCCAAAATTCAAGGATTCTTATTATTATTTTTCTAACTTGACCGAGACATTTTCTCAAAGAATATATTTTAACACGTTTATTATTAAACATACACACTAGCCACACTTGCATAATGAGATCTAATATAATAACTGAATCCAAAATTCAAGGATTCTTATTTTTCTAACTTGACCGAGACATTTTATTTTAACAATATTTTCAGAACCATAGTTTGCAGTGGACAACACGGGTGGATTTTTGGTTGTCTTGCTGCGTTCAAATCTCAGCACAGGCAATCCTGTGTGGACTTAACATGTCATCCATTCATCCCACATTTCAAAAACATGCACATTTGGTTCATTGAAGACCGTGTGGAGATGTGAATATGAGTGTGAATGGTTATTTGTCGATATGTGCCCTTTGATTAGCTGGCGACCAGTCCAGGGTGTAGGCAGTCTCTCACCCAAAGTCTGCCGGAAATGGCTCCACCTCACCCCTGACCTTAATGAGAACAAGCTTGATAGGAAGTGGATGGATAATACGCACTGAGATATTTGACAATATGTTTATGATAGCCTGCATTTCACTTGTTTTTATGTTCATATTTTGTATTGGACGTTATTGATCATTTATGCTTTTATTTTCGGTATGGTGACCTTAGGCTACTTGGAAAGTGCCTCCAGATATGTATGATTATTATTATTATAGTAACATTAGTTTTATTATTATTGTTCTGTCTACAGGAAACTGCAATGCATCATCAGAGCTGTTGGTCACCAAATTTCATTCAATAAGAGATAAAATACTGTCTTAAAAACTACTGTCAATATGATGTCATGCAGCTCTACGCCACAGTAAACTATCCATCCATCCATCCATTTACTGATCCGCTTATCCTCTCAAGGGTTGCGGGGCGTGCTGGTGCCTATGCCAGCTGTCTTTGGGCAGTCGGTGGGGGACACCCTGAACTGGGTGTCAGCCAATCACAGGGCACACATAGATGAACAACCATCCGCACTCGCGCTCACACCTCGGGACAATTTTGAGCGTTCAATCAGCCTGTCATGCGTGTTTTTGGAATGTGGGAGGAATCTGAAGTACCCGGAGAAAACCTACACAGGCAACGGGAGAACATGCAAACTCCACACAGGAAGGCCAGAGCCGGAATCAAACCCTGCACCTCTGCACTGTGAGACCGACGAGCGAGCCAGTCGACCACGGCAAACTATAACAACAGTAATTATTGTGCTGTATTTGACACCGCCAATCAAAGCATTTCGGTTGTATTATAAAGGCAGATGTTTAATGCAGCTTTCAAAGGATCACATTAGCGTGTAAGTGTGCCTGATGATGTGGCCAAAGAGTATATATATATTTTTTTGTAATTGAGAGAGGGACAGATACTGTACATATGATCTTGTGTTTTTTTTTTCTTACCTACATTCACATGTCTGATGCTCCACAAAGGTCATTTCAACATATTCCTCTCCAAGCTCTGCTGGCCTTATTTTCAGCAGCTGAAGAAGAAACAAAGGGTGGCAATGAGGAATAAAGATGAAGTCTAACATTCTTTGTCAAGCTGAAGTCTTACCTGCATTGTGATGTTAGTTGTGATGGTGGGGTGGCACTCGAGCTTCTCATCGCCACAGCAGCCCGCACACCTCACCAGAGGCACACAAGCAGGGCTGTAGATGTGCTCCACCTCTGACGGGTACTCCTGCACCACCTCCACCAGCTTCTCGATGGTTCGACATAGGCTCCGAGCCCACACGTCTTGGAACAACAACACGGCGGGTGCTGCTCGCACAATTACAAACAATGAGAAGATTAAAAGATGGAAGTCCGCTTCTGTTAATATGATAACATTTACAGTGGAACTATCATGTGCTATTCTTAAATTACTGTATGTCTACCCTTGCCATCTCAGTCTCACAATGATGTTGCCACAAAGTATATGTGCAAAGTTATTCGGTGGCGCGAGTCCTTTATTTTTTCTGAGGAAATATGGTATGCAATTATGTATCATACAACATTAGAGGATCCCTGGTTGAATGCGTTGTGGCCATCTAGAACCAGTTATCAGGTTATACTGCATTTTAACATCCATCTCAAGGTTGACTGCAATATACTTATCTTTTTAGGTTTACTATAATTACAGTTAATGACATGTCAAGTATCCAGAAATTTACATAATGTACAGTAAGCGGTCCCATGGGGTATAAGTGTGTAAAAGTGTCCCAGTTGCAAAGTCACAGGGAGAGGAACGGGGTCAACTACAGTTAACCAAACAGGGGAGGGAGCGAAAATAAACATGGGAAATATGGCGATGAACAGAGCCCCCGCTGGAGCCGTGCTGCCCCGCAGGCACCTCTGGGACTGCCTTGACCTCCGAGGTTACAGAACCGAGCCTGACACTGCAACAGCTGTTTATAAAAGCAGACGTGGGGGAGGGGAAGGCTGGGGAAGCATCCAGAGATGATGGCGGCATGAACTTTACACTGTAACCCAAATGATCAAGCTAATGCTGTTTTTCTTCATTTTCCTAAATAAAATTGCAACGGACAGTGAATAATTTCCTTCGATGAATCGACAATTAACTTTGGTTTGAAATTTTATTCCATGGACTGTCTGCCTGCATCACATTTAAGGGTCCAAAAATTGCTATTGGCAGTTATATTGCCATTCCCCCTCAAATGGTAGATCTTTGCTTTTAGGATGCCACCATGGGTACTCAACAGGGTTAAGGTCAGGGCATGATGTTGGCCACAGACTTTCTTCAAATGTCACAGATTTTGTCGAGGTTATTATGTCCCTCTCAGGCACCACTACGGGGCTGACCATTTCGCTCCAACCCCAAAGCTACATTTAATTTTCGAAATCAATATAAACCCACTTGAGGGCAACCATGTCCCAGTAATGTTTAACTGGCTTCGGCATCATAAGCATTAACCACGGGGAGCAGGTATCATACAAGGACAACCAAGATGATCTCGCATCGAGGAAGGCCTCTAGGCAACACTTTTAAAATAATTTAAAATGATTTCCTTAACATAAAAGAAAGGAAATAGGGTATCAGAGGTTCGTTTTATTTGTCCAACTCTAATGCCTGGGCCACTGGATGTCTTTTTTTTTTTTTTAATACATAATTGCCAGCATGCACAGTTAGTACATGAAACTAAAGTTCGATTAACAATATATTCTTCCCGTATACCAACTATTAAATTGACTAACTTTTGATAACATGGGAAAATATTTCACTTAGTGTGTATTTAAAGCAACCCAAAATACTCACCGCGCATTGTGCTGTTTAGGCTCGTTGTGGGTAGACTCTGAGGAAGAGAATGAATATTGATATAAAATACATTTCAAAAGACTGTTTAACACTCAGTTCAAGTATATTAATGTGAAATAACTTGGCAAATTTCTGTCCGATGAAAAAAACAACAACAATATTGTACGATCAGGTTCCTCCTTTTTCTTTTTTTTTTTTTTTTTTTTTTTTAACTTGACATTCATGGTCCACCCCATGTATGTTCCCAGCATCAGATGATAAACAAATTTGCTTTTGAAAACACAGATGCACTGGCTGACACCATCTGGGGAAGAGAAATCCCCTCTGGATAAAATCGACTCTCATGCAGGGTTTCTGGACTTGCTCACCTGCTTTCGCTTTTCTTTTTTTTCCGTGCTTTACTGTAAAGGCACACTAACACAATTACTACTGAGCAAGTTATATAACAATGACCAGACAGACCATGAATTTCCGCGATGCTGCTGCTTTTGACATGTCCAAAATGCATCCTCTTCCTGTTATGAAGCAAAATTAGTGCGAGGATAGCATCTGCCAGCACAACACATTTTCCTCAGACAATGCGATTAAAGAGGAATGTCCTGCTGCCATAACACTGTCCTTCACAGGAAAGGACTTGACAGCCCCCCCCAAGTCCCCCCATTAAAGTGAAGACAGTGTCTTGTATTTGTGATGAGGAACAGGCAAATCAGTTTATCGACAACTCATCTGTGACAGACATTATGTTAGAGGTCTACAAGAATTTCCAGGCAACCACTTAGTCTCAGGCCTCCCTGTTGTGAAGGAGCAGCTAAAGTATCTCTGCTTGATCATGCAGCTTAAAATGAACAGTCGTCATTGGGACTGACTGAGAGTTCCACAGTCACAGTTCAGCTTCAGTTAACGTCCTCTGGCACTCTCCGGTGCCAGGCTGAGAACAGAAATCCTTTTCCAGAGTTCATTAGCATATGATCTGCTCGCTCTTATCTGACAGTTTTCATGAGATTTGGGCGAGACTGTTTCACATCACAAGGACTTTTTGGCTCCGCTCCACAGCGGCTGTTCCGAATGAGGTGCGGTGGGGAGAATTTTCCGAGCTTGGTCATGGGTTGGGGCTTGACATGACGAGGAAGCTTCTTTGGCACCTATTGCAGCTGCCCACAAAAAGAAAGTTGCATGAGGAGCGTCACGTCGACATTTCTGTCCTCCTTACAGCATTTACTGTATTTGACTAACTGTGAGTGGGAGAAGTTCATGAGTAAAAAAACAGGTTTGAGCACTTGCTGATTTCCTTGGTTGCTTGCGTCGCTCCACTATGAGCCTTCTTAAGGAGTGTCTTAGGGAGGTTCCAATGCTCATCACGGCTATCTTCCACTATCGGGCCAACATTTTTAACTTTCTGACCTGAAAAATGAATGATCTGTCTTTAAAGGCTTCCACTTGAACTTGAAAAAAAAAAATCATTTTGTATCACCGCTTTCTTCATTATGCAAAACATCTGGGTGATCTTTGCAAAACCAGACAATAGAGCTGAACAATTATTCAAATGGACATTGCTTTGTAGTTTTCAAATCGCAAAGGATACAATTTTAAAAAAATATACCTGCATCATATCAGTCAGTCTCTAAACTCTATTTTTATACTGTTATACCGTATATTTGCTTTCTGTATTTATACCAGGTCTAAATAAGCGCAGCCCACGTGGTAGCATATCATTGTTTCAGGAAACATGAAAAGTTGCTGTGCTGAAGCCACCGATTTGTTGGCATGTTGCAATCTGATTTATGACTTATTGATCGCTTGTGCTTGCACACAGGAAAATACAAGTTGGATCATATGAAATAAATACAGATACTAACATTAGCTTAATCTGTGGCTGTGTAGTCTCTACTTTGCTGCAGCAGCTCGCTAAACAGCCTCACGCTGTTAAATGAATATAGGAGACTCTTGTTCTCCTTGCCGTTGTCGTTGTGAGCATGACACATTCTAACTGATGTCGTCAGTGTGGTTGTTGTGGTTTCAGCAGCGTTTCACAATACGATTCTGACGTGGAAACCTGACCACTAAAAACCACAATGGGTAAAACTGAGTCAGGCTTCATGAAACAGTACTGTGTAACAGAAATTAGTGCGCAAATGATGTTGGAGAAGCCGTTTACATGCGCGACTGCGCGTGTCCTCCTTTTATTTCTTTACTTGGCTTATAAATGGCCAACTCCTTTGTCTGTGAACACCTTTAAATGTTGTACTCTTACTTGAAACACACCAAATTATCTGGCACATAAAATGCACAACATAAATAAATCTGCCTTGCCTCCTATTTTAACAGGCAATCGTTTACATGCAAAGGATAGGACAGTTTCGGGAACCTCCATTTTGACTGCAAAGCCATAGTTTGGTTTCGTCGATTTTAATACAAGAATTTTTTTTTTTTCCAGCATTTGAACAGTTTCGCGTTTCTTCTTAAGGCTACTGTTGTTTTGTCTGGATGATATCAAAACCCGGATGGCATTAAACTTCTTGATGTTCAATGAAAAAGACAGAATTTATGGCATTTTGGTCCCAGTTGCTCTTGTACACTTCACCCGGTTGTCTTGGGCCCACTGGCAAGTTTGGGTTTTAAATCGGACAGCGATTTGAAATTGTTCCATCAAATTGGTGCTATTGTTCAATCCATCTTTTTTTTTTTTTTTTTTAAATCGTAGGCTAAAATAAAGTTCCTCCTTTCACAAAAGCACTTCATTACATCTCGGCAAGAATACAGTACAGTAGTGCACTTTACGTGTCAGCCAGTCCTCCCTCAATTGTCTCCAGTAGGTCCAAAATGCTGCAGCTCTCCTCCTAATTTAAACTCGTAAGAGGGAACACGTAACTCCAATCCAATTCGAGCCTCCTTTCACTGTCAGTCTCAGTCTGTCAAATTCGTTTTAAAATAGATACTGCTCAAAAAAACAAAAAACGCTTTGAGTTTGGTTTTCTTGACTCAGCATAAGACTCTGCATTGTTTTGGTTTATATTGTGTTTAGGGTTTTTATGTTATTCCTAACTGTCTTTGTATGTCAGATTTTTTCTTAATGTACACTGTGGCTGTTTTTCCAAGTGCTCCAAAAATAAAGTAGAAATAAGTTGAGTCATGTCATAGGTTTGGGGCTTTTCAGCTGTTACATAAAGATCAGTTTCTGCTCATTTGGGTAACCCCAAATGAAATTATGTTCATTTTCTGTGATTGAAAAAGGATATTAGATTTGAAAAAATTGGTATGCAAAAATTCTCAACATGTTACCAAAACAGTTTACTATAATTCTAAGTCAGATAATTAAAGGAATCTATCTTTTCAAAAAGCATTTGATGAAATCACTCTAAAAAGGGAGCAATCACTGGGTAATAAATTGAGACTTCAACAATAAATCTGTCATAGACAAATGACATTTTATGTCAAAGTGAAATAATCACAGCTGTGATCTCTCAGAACACTTCTGGACCATCTGACTCCATTTTCCTTCCCACATGTGGTCTCAGACTTTGTGTTTGTCAGCTCCAATGTAGCAGACGCACGAGTTTGCAGAGAAGGTCCATCACAAATAACAAGAGCAGACATACCCATCAAGTTACAGCACGAGAAGCCAAAGAAGGCTTGGAGTTAAGGGCCTACACTATTTCTTGGTCTCAGATGAGAAACTGAGGCAATCTTGCATCACTGGGACTGTGCTCTGTCCATCGCAGTAACGTCAGTGCAACCCTAGACGACTCTTGGCCAAGTACAGCGGCTCATTACTCTCCAGTCCCACATTGTTGAACTAAAACAACTTTCTTCTCTATTTTCTAGATTGTGGCCAGCTGGACAGTCATGAAAGATTCTACAAGCTTGAGAAATCAAAAACGAATTGAACAATAAGTCCGGCTCAATGGAATTCATTATTAGGATAGCGACAAGAAGTCGTCAAATTGGCACCTACTTAGAGTGGGATGACTTCGCCAAGAATGATGATGATGCATCAGGGAACACCTTCATTCATCAAACATTTCTCAAGCTTGTGAAGATATAAAGCAAGTAAAGTGGTACTGTCTTCCGGGTGGCCAACTAAACACATTTCTACTACAAATAAAACAATTGAGCAAATAAAATTAATTTGCAAGTAAATATGAATTAAACAATTTCTGCGAAACAATTTTGACACAAAATGACAAGAATATTTCAATCAAACCAACACGACTAACATTGTGATTCTTTGGACTGAGCTCTTTTAAAACCCCAAAGGCCAGGGAGCGCACTGGGTTACTTTCAGACCGTCTTGAGTCTTTAACTCATCAGACCACACAGGAGGAGAAGCACTAAACCAGAACAAGTGAACACAAACAGAGCAGCAGTTAGATGAGTGAGAAACAGAGCTCTGCGCCCCTCCTCACTCATCCCATCCCTCACCCCGCGCGAAGCAGATGCCACATGATCGACACCATGACCATAACATTAAATCTAAAGGCTCTCGCAGGGGCGGCGGGCGATCGACTGTATATCCACTCGCCGCAAACTGGAAAAGGACAGCGGTTTCTGTTGTGTGTACACAAAGTGGGGGCACCCACAGCGACAGCAGCACCATTACAAGTCTGACAGTGACCAGTGGGATCTCTCGGGTGGTCGTGTCACGCTTTGTGGTTACACTGCAGCGCAGCTAACTTGAGCAGAGCATACGCTCAATGTGCCAAAACAATGCCTCAAGTGATTTAGGGCAAAGGAAGCTTTCATATGCACATTGAGTCAACATTCGACTTCAAACTAGAAATAATGAATCAACGGCAAATAGAGGTGAATCCACAAGTCGTGAATTGTGAATATGTCAGGGAACATTGTACACTCCATTTCATTTACCCAATAAGTTCCATGAGGGTAATGAATACCGCACAAGCAGTATTTTTTGCTAGCTGTTAGCTGTTCACCACCCACCCAAAATGAGAATCAGTATGTTACAGCTCATTTTGACACTACTCTAAAAACACAAATACTGCAAGACAGTTATTTTGTCAACCAATAAAGACATGGTTAAAAAGCTAAACACGTCAGGCCACTGATTACATATGGGAACACTACATATTGTCCATTATAACTTCATATCTTCAAATAAATGTGAGGAATTTGCAACACTGATTCAAGAACAATAATTTTCCTTGAGTTGCTTTAAAGGTCATCAGAGATAGTGGAATAGGGATACACAAAGAGAGGTAAAGTCCATATACTTTAAATAGTTAAAAAACACAGTTTTCTCAAGACAAGTCAATTAATTCATCTACAGATGTTCGACAGAGACCAAAGCACAACACACTGTCCGATTGACACACACACACACACACACACACACACACACACACACACACACACACGACAGGTCTCGAGATAACACTGAGCGGTGGTAATTGTGGTCTCCATTACAGTAAACGCTGCTCTCCCAGTGTAAACCATAGCAAATTGCATCCAGATGGGAGATTACACACACACACACACACACACACACACACACACACACACACACACACACACACACACACACACACACACACACACACACACACACGACAGGTCTCGAGATAACACTGAGCGGTGGTAATTGTGGTCTCCATTACAGTAAACGCTGCTCTCCCAGTGTAAACCATAGCAAATTGCATCCAGATGGGAGATTAAAGACTGCTGAGTAGACGGCTGCCCCAAGCGCCACCGCTCCATCTTCTCTGCCGGAGGAAGTAGAAATCCATATTTCCTGATTGCGACCGTCCCTAGGGCCGGGACATTACAACTGGAGAGAAATACCACAACATTGACACTCCTTTCGACTTGTAGGTCAGGCTGTAAACATCTCGGCCGGACGTATGCAAGAAGAAAACGAGATGGTAGCAGAGATGTAACGTTTATGCAGATGTTTAGAAAGCTGCTGATGCCCAAGGACTGCACTGCAAAGTGTGCAAATGTGATGTCATACACTTGACCAAGTATAAACAAGATGGAGGAAAAACAAAATCTTTGCAAATGCAGTCATGCGTGCAATGTTGACAGTCCAACTCAAGCATTGTTCTGTGGAAAGGAAGCACCTGTGCTTTGGGAGCTTGCGATTTCAATTAGTTTCAAAATCAAATGTGGATTTACACGTATATTAATTATATCAGCTGTGTCTTTTGATTTGTTTTGACAGTCAGTGGGATTTTTTTAGATGAGTAATAATGGTTAAATATTGAACGCAATGTCACGCTCTCTCTTCATGCTATTTAAAATGTGCAAAGAACACAAATTATTCAAATGTCACAATCAAACTACTTAACAATTGATGGTGATGATGTTTTCTTGGCCTTTTGTTGCTAGGCAGAGTTCACAGGGCTCACAGGCCATTGGCAATATCGGACATTGCAGTCATGTCTTGCAATTGAATCTGCCGTTCTTTTTTGAATATCAATCACGTTCTGCGAAGGAAGAACAGCATCTTTTGGATCCGGTGGACATTGCTACCCACATTGAACACAAACATTATGTTTTTCAATAACTGATGGCACATTAGTAGGTATGTGACAACTGACTCATTGCCGCCATTTTTTTATGAGGACATTTTTGTGTGATCATGTTGCACAGGTCTGATTTGTACTCCCTAAAGAAAATTATACACTATGGTAAGAATTTTGTCGCCTAACCCTGAATGGGGATAGACGCAGGGGAGCCGTCCACCGGGATAAACTAGACGGCCAGCAGTGGTGTGGGAATCTCTGGTAGCCAAAGAAACAACAGCCAGACTTAGGCCGCACTGCAGAAATGGCTTTTATGGCACAAGTAGTCGTCCCCCTACGCTTATCTCGACTTCAAATGCTTCTCTTTGCTCTTACTTGTCCCGAAACAGTCACACACTTAGTCACAGGCCATTCCATTGTAACAATGGAAAAAGTTACTGACATTCATTGTCTGCTTTCTGAAGCCTTTAAAATGTCATAACTTTCTTAATTCTTACCATATTGACAACATCCAAACACTGTTAAATTCCTTTATCCAGCTATTGTTCGTGACATTGGTCTTGCTAGAAAAAAAAAAAAAGAAAAAGATTTTCATTTTGTTGTATCGTCCCTACATACAGTTATTGTACAGTAATCTGTCTCTCAACAATTGTATGATGACAATGAGTATTAAAAAAAAGGGGGAAAAAATCAAAGGATCACAGCAACTGTGACTTGTGTGAGTTATGAAAAAAAGAAGACGTTTGAGTGAAAAAATAACAAGCACTCTCTCAGTTTGAGCCTTGCAAGACGTTGAACCGTTTTATATTTGCTGTCAATCATCGTAGTTGGCGGCCCTTTTAATCTGTTACATTCTGAAGGCCCTGGATTTTGTCACTTGTGTTTTGACTGCAAGCATGCCATGAGCTGATTATCAGGATTAGTGGTGAGGTGCTGATTCTACTCCCACTCTCTCCCAGGCCAGTTACAGCCTCACTATTTCTTAAGAGGTGAGTTTGAATCAGTCGTTCAATGTACTATACATTTCTCCATTGAGCCCCTTTGAAGACCACTCACTTTCGGTGCAAGCCAGCTCTGACACATTGTGACTACCTCTCACTCCCACCCCCATGACAAAAAGTGCCTACAGGAAAAGCATGACTTCAACCCAATTGTGATTGTTTTGCATGTCTTTCATGTTTTGAAAGACATGCAAAACGTGAGAAGAAAACTGGCCCTCAATTGATTTTCCTTGCACATGTGTTAGTGATGTAGACAATTCTGCTCGTGATGATAGCAGCAAGGGTGCAGCCGCAGGTGCAGCAAAAGAAAAACTCGTGTCAGATTGCAAATGCTCCAACACTTCTTCGTGCAAGGAAACTATAGTAAAGAAAACGTTGGCACTCGCCCTCATTTACTGTCGAAATACTGTAGATGGCTGCAACACAAGTCACTATGAGTGGGAGATTCCTCTGATCTCTTCCAGCCATGTTAAATGGTAATGATATAAATAAAAACAATGTGATACACGCTACAAAGAAATAATTATGGATAATTCATCTACACATTTGGAAAGTAAAAAAATATAAACTATAGTATTGTTAGTGTCACATTTATCATACATGCAGTAATTCTGTGGTTAAAATTCTACATTTCCAAATAGCATTGCCTGATGAAAGAATACGTCGGACTCTGCGGAAATTAAATCTTATAAAAAGGCCATTTTGATTCGTTTGTATTCATAAACTGTTGCAGAATTCGAGCCGGTTACTTTATGTTCTGCTAGCAGCCTTACTTACTGACACGCATAAACTTTAATGTTCAATCAAGGGGGCATAACTCAACAGCTGTTTTTCCTTTACGAATGTCATCGTCGGAATATGTGAAAGCCTCGACATTTTGCTTCGCAACCACTTAGCAAGCGGAACGAAGTAGAACGCGTTGGTTTTTACCTGTGCAGGTGCGAACAAGAGATAAAGAGCCACCGCAGCCTCGACCACCAAGCCCAGTTTCATGTTCGGGTCCTAACGATGATGGATCCACGTCAAAAGCAAGGGGGAGTCAATCCAAAGCAAACAAAGTTCTGGGACGCTGAACGGGAAAAGTTCTGACTCATCCAAGTGAAATTCGGCACCGTTACTCAGATGCTACGCGCAAATTGAATAAAGGTCCTAAAAAGGGAAGTGCAGTGTTTCAAGAGTAGATCCGCGCAGTGATTCGTTTTGACAAATCATAATCAATGACGATAGTATGATAATTAATGAATTGTCCGAAGATTAGTCAAAACGCCTTGAAGTTGCAGTCCTGCCACAGAACGAAACGCATGGCTTTAATTGGTCCTCACTACCTTTTTCACGACTGACCATTTCTGTCCACTCCCCTTTCCTTGACCACCACCTCCTCCTCCTCCTCCTCCTCCTCCTTCTCGCCCTCCTCCTCCACTTCTGCTGTCTTTTAAAGCCCCAACCAAGCCACCACATGATGAGCTATGGAAACATATCCGATGCTGCGGTTGAGGATTCTTTATTCCTGATTTCTAGACTACACAGCAGGTGATTTACGCCGGCCGGCTGACTACGTTGAGTGCCTGTTTAAGAGCCACTCCAGGGGGGGTGCAGGTAAACATTTAGAGAGCCTCGCCAGTGACCCGTGGCTCCGGGATGCACAGTGATTTTGGGCTGCAGAGACAGAAAAAAAGGGGAGATTCCATTACTGTTGACACATCGAGTTAATCTTCTCTGTTTGCACAAACCTTGGAACGAAAAGGATTCCTTGTGGACTTCCAGGCATTCCTTCAACGGGGCCGAATAGCTCCAGCGTCTTGTGTTATTGTACAGATCACACTCTCTAAACATCTCACATATTCAAAGCGGCCACAGGAGCTGCAAGTAAAACAATGGGCAAACGAGGAAAGACCATTTTCTCTAATTACGTTGCAAAGTTTGCCTCTTCCTCAGCTGTTCCTCCGCAAGGCCGCGATGGAGGCACTTCATAAGTCAGAGTGGAATTGGACTCAGATTTTTTTTTTTTTTTTGAACTCAACCCAATTATCCACTGTATGGCTGCTCACTTTGACTTGTGCAGTACATTGAAAAATTGTGCAGAAAAAGAGCTCTTCCTCCGTCTGCTGCCTCTTCCCTTCAGGCTGCGTTAGCTCAGAGGACAGAGACTCCTACTTGGTGATCTATCTGTGTTTTCAAAGGTGCACTTACTGATAGGATCTAGAAAGACCACTCGCGCTGTTTGCACTATAAATATCGAGTGACATCAAGCCAAACTGGCCAGAGTGATGGCATATACAAGTCACTGTGCTGGCCGCTGATGACAAAAGCTCACGACTACCCTCTTCCAGTTTGTCGTAACCACGTGCTTGGAAACAAAGAGGTGCTTGGATGAAGTCTTGGGAAAGGTTTGCAGGATTCCACAAACTTGTGCAATTTTCATGAGACGGTATTGGCTCATTAAATGCCAGCCAGCCATTTGAGGCAAAGCCGAGCCCCAGAGTGTGGCAGCCAATTCAGACGATTTTGACCGATCTTCGAAAGCCCATGGGCCTTGTGTTCTATAGCGATATAAACATGGAAGATTAGACTCTCTTCTTTCATGAAAAGCTTTTTTCTACCATTTGTCATTCTTTTCCAATCTGCAATACTGTACAACATAGGCACGTTTGAAACAAAATCAACATAAAAAAAACAAAATCAGCAAAAGCAGTTTCAGTGGAAAACACAAGTATCAAGCGATTTGCAATTTTAACATTTGCCAAAAATGTATGAACATTGTGTTATAGACATGCACCAGTATTTTTTTGGGGTGTGGTAGGATGGAAACACACAGCGGTATGCATACCATATTATAAACACTCGAAGATATAGTGAGGGGTTGTTTTTGTACAAAACGAGTGATAAACGTCCAAAATATTTTGAGTTCATTCACTGAGATGGGGGGGGGATAGTCTTTGGTTCCCAGTTAGCATAGCGCCAGCCACAATCATCCAGGCAACTGCTCCCTGCGTGACCTGTACTATATAGAAATAAAATAATCACCATAAAAATATATTTACTTGCTGCAAAGTGAAAACATGACAAAAATATTTACACAAACGAACATCATTAATGATGTCCATTCATCATTTTTGGAAAGCCTTTGCTGTGCTGCACTGTGGGGCCCTCAAGGGAAAGGAGGAGAGCCCCTTTGAAACATCCCGTTAACTAACTTTGAAGGCTTGAAGAGAGATTTGGGGAACACTGTCAGCTAATACATGTTTCCATTAGTCTAGATCATTGGCTGATTAAAATTATTTCATTGAGTAAGGGCCAGTGATTCAAAATTTCAAAGTGACCATACTTCCAGTATGTTTGAGCACCTGGACACCCAAACAGGACATGACAATATTCCGGACTTCCGTCTTTCCTGTCATTGATAAGCTGTGAAAAATCAAGCGGTGTTTTGAACAGGTGGTAAATAGGAAGTGATTCAAACATGAATACAAAGCTGCTTACTGTTGCCTAAGGTGATTAGCACATGCTTGTTCATAAAAAAACCCGTTCGATCCCGGTTGAGCTTCCACGCTGCATTACTGTATTTTTGTCCCAGACATTTGGTTTTGTTCCGGGCTTGACAGGTGTCATCCTGTTTTCACGGCATGCCTGTTCCACACGTGAGCATTGTTTTATTCTTGTGGGAAAGCTTGCAGACAACATGTGAGCAAGGAAGGTATTTTGGTCAGGAGCTATAATGAGTCACTCAATGAGAAGGAATCTCCGGATACTGAGTGTGATGCAGCTGTGCAGCATGTCATTGAAGAGATCCGTAACCTTTGGGTACATGAGTATTTTTTTCCCCATTGGAGAAGGGAATCATAGTTGGTGTTTGGAATATAATTTACGGACCGCACTCATGGTCCAGTGGTTGAGAGCTTCCAGATAGGACACCAGCCTTGTGAAAACAGTAACTTCATGTCTTTATAAAGTTTCACTTACAGTAAAGACGGTCACCGTTTAAACCAGCCAGCAATAACAATGAAGAAAAAAAAAAAACTTAACATGCAAAGAGGAGTTAAAACAAAGAACAAACCATTTTTTAGGAATGAAGGAAAAATTAACAATGTACTGTAAGTCATGTGAGTCCAGGGGCCACATTATGCCGACACTGAACACACAAGCGCATCTCCTTATTTTCTCCCGAAAATGGTATTGATGTTATTTTGAATCACTCCATTCAAAAAGCCATTTTCAAAAGTTTCTTCCAAAATTGAGCTGTTCTATCCATTTGACTTAAAAACACACACATTTCCACGTCAACTTGCAATCAAGTGTAATACCTAAAAGCTTTGCTTCAGTGGACAGTTCAAGTCTGTTCATCTGCAGAGTGCCCGAATTGGGCTTCTGCTTTTTCACGAAAGCATAGGACACAAGTAGATCAACTAGATTCCTTTTTTTATTTACTGCTTAGACTATACAGTATATTAACAATGAACAGACATGCCCAGATTACATCACGTTAGCCCGAAATCTTTTCTCAGAATACCAGCCCAGAAAATAACTGTGCCCTGTCAGCTAATATAACACCTGGACCACAGCAGGAGAAAGGCTCTCAGAGGAAATTGTTGAGTGTTTGTTTGAGATAACATTTCATCACGTCCACAAACTTGCGGTCACTCATGTCAGTCTGTAAAAACAGTGCAGAGAGTGAGTTATCGCCGGCTGTGTCAGTATCGGTGGTGAAAAGGGTGTGCTTTTTCTGCATGAGGAGAAAACGGTTGGGCCTGTGTCGTGGACGCCCCGCAGTCGGCGAGTGGGTTGTAACTCACGCCTTGGGCCATGTTCTCCAAACTTCCATTAAGAGGTCCCACATGTGGAGCACATTGGCGAGTTCACGGGTTGATGCTATAAGTGGTGGTTTGGCCAGAGCTATTAAACAGACAAATGAGATCTTCTTAACATCTCCAGTCTCTTTCAAATTATGTTTAA